>NC_069112.1:28091285-28391841 GCF_025612915.1 Magallana angulata
AGTGGAATTTGTCCCCGAGGTTGTATTGACGGGTATATTGGACGACATTGCAACATTTGTAAGATTTTAACGAAATCGTAGACAAAATTTAAATAAATTTATTTTCATTAAAAAGATATACAATGATTTTGAATTTACTTTTTATAAAGGTTTGTTCATATTGTTTTTTTATGCCGTCCTTTTGTTTTTTACAGCTTGCCAACATGGGTATTATGGTAGAAACTGTTCTCTACCTTGTTCTCCCAACTGTAAGACATGTCGACACACAGATGGTCTATGTACGTGTAGGGCAGGTTGGATGGGTCATAATTGCTCAATAGGTAAATTAGATGAAAAATATTACCTTTGTAATTCTGCCAAAGGATAAATAAATAAAAAAATTCTCCAGCTCTTTAGAAAGCTCAACGTTAACTATATTTAAGATCAAAATCTAGTAAAAGATTCCATGGTGGTTTTGTTTTGGTGCTAGAACCATTATGACGTCATAATTGATTTGATGAATCTTTTCCCGTATTTTACGGGATTAATTATAAAGGATTTATGTAGAAAATAAAACAATATTTTGACATTCTATATTAAATCACTGTAAAAGTAATCCCGGTACCTATATTCAATTTGACATCATTTGAAAGAGGAGGTCAAGCGCTTGGTTAATGCCATTTTTGGAGAGACTGTAGGCATTCTATATATAATTTATTAATCAAAAATTGACAGAACTCCGAGATTTGTCACTTTTATCCTTCATATTTCATAGGAAATGGTTGTTTAAATCATGATTTTTCATTGTGTTTACCAAACAAGTAAGCCCCGGTACACCCTATGAAACACAGATATTGTTATGAAGAATCATTAAACGAATTTATATGTTGAATTTCATAAACCTGTTGGCACTTTTCATTAACTAGATCTTGACCTTAATACAGTATACCTTTCAGAATGTATTCAGTCCTATGGAGAAAACTGTCAGTATCCGTGCAGTGGACAATGCATTAACCAGACCTGTGATAGATTCAACGGAAACTGTTTGTGTGATGGCAAATATGGTAAAATATGACATACAATCGGTTAAAATCGAATTATAATTATTATACATGTATATACATATTATTTGTTATAATTGATTAAGGTAAAAAAGCATTTTTGTACAGATAGTCTGCGGAATTGTGAGACGACGGATGTGGCATCCAGTACATTATGGATTGTTGCATTCTTTATATCAATTCTCATCAACATCATATTTATTTCTACCACGTTGATTAGTCGAAGGTATGAAATAAAATACTTTTTTCTGCAATTCCGAAAGGGAAACAACTGTTGTTTATATTCTGATTTTGATTTCAAACAGTAAATATGTGATCTAGTCATTCAGATATTTATCTTTTTTCTCGTAGGAAATCATTCTTGAAACAGAAGTCTGAAACGGATAAGGTTAATTTTTCTTGTCGATCTGGGTCTATCACAGAACAGACAGTTACAACTGGTGACTCTTCTCACTATCAAGATATCAGTGTATCACAAAACGAAAACACCTATCAAACACTACATCAACAGTGACTCTAATTGGCTGAATCGTTGCCATCAGTAAACTGTATGTGCATATGAAGATATAAGGGTATGGACATGTGACTGCACTGCATTGAATGTCAAAGAATGAAAAAAAAGTTCATCCTGTGTATAATTTAAAATAATGTTTGACATGAACAAGTGAACAAGGACAAGTTGTACAGCAACTTTTCTTTTAAATAGATATAGAAACTACGAATTGTAAAACTGGAATTTTTCGAATGGTTGTGTTGTTGTAAAAATAGGTATATCCTAAACATTGTCATTTCAACGTACCGATGTTTAAATTAAGGTAAAGATCTAGTAAGTGGCTCCAGACTGTCTTTTTGGAGATAGAATCATTATGACCTCATAATTGATTTGAAGAATCTTTTTCTCGTACTTTACGGCTTTAAGGGAATTATGTAGAATATTAAACAATTTCTTGACATTCTATGTTAAGTTTTTGGAAAAGTAATCCCGATACCTATATTCAATTTGACATCATTTTAAAGAGGATTTCAAGACCTTGTTTAATTCCATTTTTAGGGAGACTGTAGGCATTCTAGATACATTTTATTAGCCAAAAATGGACAAAACTCCGAAATTTGTTAATTATTTCCTTCATATTTCGTTGAAAATAATTGTTAAAAACATTATTTTTCATTGTATTTATTAAAAATTTTAGCCCCAGCACACCCTATCAGACAAAGCTATTGTTATAAAGCATCATTGAAAGAATTTATATCTTAAATTTTATAAACCTGTAGGCACCTTTCATTTACTATATCTTGACCTTAAATGTAAAGATGTAGTTATGTTTATCACAGTTTATATGAAGGTACAAAACAGGATTTAAGGTTTGAATGTGATGGACGTGTAAAGCAAGACATAACTATTTTAATATTTTGAATATTTTTCTTTATTTTCTATACTAATATATTTTTTGTTGTTGATGCTTTGTTTCCTTTTTAAAGAATTAATTATGAATAAATAAGAAGAATTTATGTTGCATTATAAAACTTTCTGTAAATAATGATGACGTTGAGTCTGCATTGTAGAATTAGTTTGATTCCTATGTAACCGAGTAGTCAAGGAAAAATGAAGATGGTAGGAGGGTTGTTCGGAAATTATTGAGACATTTACTCTTATTTCCTTGGGGAAAAGATAAACCCTTGAAATTTCACCAAAATGTACACAAGGATAGAGTTTATCAATGTAAAAAATTTATTGTCCATGGCATGATTAGAACATTCCTGGTAAGCTGACCAAGTTGCCATCGCCCAGTGACCCGGCGCAACCGCAAACTTACCGCAACGTCACTTTAACGCTTCTTATTGATCCTATGTTTTAAACACCTAACAAACAAAGGGAAATTAGAATTAATTCTTCATTTCTCATCTTTTGTTTACATTTCAAAATGTCAACATTCGCATATTCCCTCCATTCTTGAATTTTGTGGGGAAAAAAACGGGTCATTTCTAACCAAAGGTAAAATTACTGTAAAATGTCTCCTACAGTGATTCTGTGTACATATTTTAGAACTGTTGACATCAGTTAGTGTGTAAAAATTACTTGATATTTAGTCATTTTGTCTGGATTCTAGCTGAACAATTGGTGAAAAAAGACGATAAACTGAAGTTCTTTATCCCTTGCCATCGTATAGTTTTTGTTAAAGCAATTGGTTGGCATTAAAAGGTCTTTTTCCGAAAATTTCATCAATTTGATGTATATTCGCTGCGCCGCCTTGACGTCCAATTTCTATATGCCGTCGTTTTCAAATTCCTATTGCTTGGTAAATATATCTGTACCATATCCGTATTTTAACTCAAACACTAGTGAAACTTGATCAAAAGTTAGTCACAATAAATAGCAACATGAACATTTATAATCTGATTTCTTTTAGTATAAGCTGTAAGTTTGCGGACACTTAGATAGACGATGTTTTAGTTCTCTTATTCTCCGAGTTTATGCTTGCGCTGGGTACCCCGACCACCTATTTGTTTATCTACCGTTGTAAACAAAATATTAAACATTTTTTAAAGATTGCTTTCTTTAATTATTTGTTAAGGTTTCTTCAATGTTCATGCCAATTTTCACCATAATTTGTCACTTAGAAATGGAAATATCCGTGTTGTCTCAATAATTTCCGAACAACCCTCGTATACCGTATATCTGATGACTTTATTTGAATAATGAATATAGAGGTATTGACCTATAAAATAATACATTATATGAGAAAACTGACAAGATAAAAGAAAATACATAAGCTGTACGTTACCACAAATATATTACAGGATTCATAAAAAATCAATTACAGTGCGTACTGTAAAGAAAGATTACCTTTAGTATTGACAATGCAATTAAATTAAAACCAGAGACTAAACATTTACACTGATAAGTAAAACATAAGTTAATATTAAATGTACATACCATAATATGCTACGGATATCGACTGGTTGGTATTTTGTGGAAACGGTATACTGCTCTAACTTAATTAGAATTATAGGTATCTTATTTATACACATAGCTTATATATACTATCGGAAAAAAGAAACTGTGCATTATAAAATGTAGTATAATATTTCTTTATCTATTGTTTGTATTTATAAAATTTAAACAATCGATAATGGTATTGTTTTTCACAATATCGGATGGTAACCGTCCAGGTGTGCGGACCTTTTCATGGTTAGTGAGCAATTTCGATATTTTTGTAGTGGTATGTATTCCTAAGCTAGAGTTAACTACAGTCTCGTTCAACCAGACATAAAATGAGTTGTTTATTGAAGAATTTGTACGTACAAGTTTTACGGGTCAATACTGTTTGGAATAAGAACTGTAAATGATTTGTTTAAACTTTTTTTGTTAGGGAAATCATTTTAGTTTCAACAAAATTTACCCTTATGTCATGCCACGACTCAACGAAAACAAACGAATCGTGCTGTTGGTATGCTGCAAGCTGAAGTGGCACAAAATACTGTAGCACGACACTTTGGAGTTCATTGGAACACCATCCAGTCATTATGGAGACGTTTAACAATCTGGCAACACCCAGGATCGACCCCGCTCTGGGCGACCTCGTGTGATGTCACGTCAACAGGACAACCACATTAGACTTGTGCATCTGAGAAATAGTTTCCAGACAGCAAGTTTGACTGCCCGAAGCGTTCCAGGGTTTCGACCAATTAGTCCAAGAACAGTGCGTAAGCGTCTTCGCGAGCAAAACATTTGACCAAGACGTCAAGCGGTGCCCAGTACTGCTTCAACGTCATCGTATCGCCAGAATAGCGTGGTGCACACGACATCTGCGATTCAGAATACAGGACTGGGCCAATATTCTGTTTACTGATGAATCCAGATTTCATTTGGATAGCAGTGACGGCCGTTGTAGGGTGTATCGTCGCGTTGGGGAGCGTTACCAGGTCGCTTGTGTTGTGCAACGTCAACAATTTGGTGAATGTAGCGTTATGGTGTGGGGTGGAATATCGCACGTGGAAGGACCCCTCTACAAATTGTCAATGGAAATCTCACCGGCGTACGCTTTCGAGATGAAATTATTCAGCGCCATGTGATACCCTTCATACAGAGACATCAAAATTACATCACTCTGCAGCAAGACAACGCAATGGCCACACGTTGCACGTGTAGTCAGGGACTTGTTTGTTTAACAGAATGTGGATGTCATGCTTTGGCTAGCTGTTTTCCCCGATTTGTCGCCGATCGAGCACGTCTGGGATGAAATGGAAAGACGTTGACGCCGTTTACCAAATCAGCCAGTGACATTGGCTGATTTAGGCCAGGCTTTAACCAATATCTGGAACAACATCCTTCAAGCATTTCTGAACACTTTAGTGACATCAATGAGGCGTCGCTGTCAAGCATGCGTGAACGCAAATGGTGGTCACACGCGTTATTAATTTTGTTAATTCAATTTCAAATAACAGTGACTTTCGAGTGTGCTGAAATGGACCTAATTCGACGTTGACATCAATGTGTTATGAAATGTTGTTACGAATACATGTCTAAACAGAATTACAAAAAAATAAAATTTGTTCATTGTAATTTTTAGATGTTTTTTCATATATTAAATAATGCACAGTTTCTTTTTTCCGCTAGTACATAATTGGTTAATATTATGAACCAATGAAATTACAGATAGGAAGAACTCAATTCACTTGGACAGTAAAACTTTGACTGATATAATTTTCAGATTCTATTGAACAAAAAGAAAAATACAAAATACAAAACGAATATATACACATAAACATATTACTCTACTATCACACCTATTAATGAAATTTGTTATGAGGAACGGCTTAAATCAGGTTTGCACATTTGAAAAGAGTATTATTTCCATCATGCAGGTATTTTACGGAGTGTCAATCATATTGTTAAATTCATTATTCCCTAAATACAACAGAATTGAAGCGCAAAACTTAATGTCTTTTTCAACTCACACTTGTTCGAAATGTTATCTTTTTTTGTTCGTGAAATTCGTTTTACTGTTATTTTGAAAAGAAAAAAAAATTGTAAAAATTCTCAATATTTTTTTTTACTGTTATCGCATGACTGGCTATCCAAAATAGTGATGCATTTCTTTAAACTTAAGGTCTGAAAGCCAGAGATATGGATGGAGAGATAAAAAATATCATGTTGTTGAATATAAATACATGTACATGCATTATTAAAACACTAAAGGTATACAATTTTATATTTTTTTTCAAATAAGGAGTTTTTATTTGTTGATGTGAATTACATGCATCTAATACTTTGAATAAATGGCATGCCAATAAACAGGACGAATATGTAAAAATAACAGATATATTCATTAATTGTTCGCTTGTCTTGAAACATGAACATTTTGATATACGAATTTTTTGAAGTTTTGAGAAAAATATGCGGCAAGTATGTACATGTAAATCAAATGAAGAACCTACATTTAGTACACAATACTCCATATAGTAGTCATTTTTGTTTTAAAAAAGAGCAGCTTTAAGAATGTTCATGATTCTGAAACTTTCATACAGTTTGCCTTTAAAATGAAAAAAAAATATATCATACAGTTTGTGCATGAATTGTTGTCGAAGAAAATGGAGCTATCAAACACTTTTCGTATGCTTTTCTATTGAGTGTAAACTGATTGCAATTAATAACGGAAGGGTGGATACTCTTGTTGTCGAAGAGAATGGAGCTATCACACACTTTTCGTATGCTTTTCTATTGAGTGTAAACTGAATGCAATTAATAACGGAAGGGTGGATACTCAGCTGAATTCTGAGTCAGAAACATTGTAATATTAGATAAACGTTTTTTCGGAAACAAATGCATTTGTGAGCTCAGAAACCAGTGCTCATATCGTGTCATATTTTCACCATTGAAATGTTTATTTTTCATATGATTTGACGTATAATATTTTAATAGATTTATCCAAATTAAAACGTGCTCCTTTTTTGTATGAAGTTCGTGACAAACACTTTCTTAGTCCTTAATATACACTTTATAACAACAACTCGAAATTATATCTCGAGTAATTAGCAAATAGTTATACATTTTTAAAGCATATGAATTAATAATACATACTTAACATTTCCGTTACATAGTTTTTGTTTAGTCTCTTTTAAATTAATCTTCCTTGTCCATGACAGTCACTTCAGAATCTCAGGCAAAACATGATATATAACAACTGTAACTCCTACCTCATTTTCTGCGTATTATATTCAGTATTTACGTATGGTATGTTCCACATTTTGTAAATTTTGACAATTTGAAATTAATCTATTAATATATTTAGTTATTGATTACTTTTGATATGAGGCGACTGTAATACTTTATGAAGTATTTAAGTTGTGTAATATGTTATAAGGGCGTTGGAACATTGATATTTTTCAGCTTTAGACAATATAACTTCTGATTAGAGTTATGTGTAAAGATAAAAAAAAACCGATTCAACTTATAGATTAATGATAGTTAAATAATAGTTTCAAGCTTACCAATTTTTTTCAAAAGAGTAATGAAGGTAAACTTGTAAGTTAAATGTGTTACTTATCTTTTTTGTTAGATGATTTGTCTTACAATAAAACAGCCTCGCAATCAAGAAGAGTAGCATGGCCGTTTTCTGATGTTAGTAATGCTAAAAATGCAGTTGATAGAAATGCATTATCGTGTACGAAGGCACAATATATAGGACTTAACTCTCCAGACAAGACTTTATGGTGGAAAGTGGATCTTGGTGGAGTGTACAACATTTACAGCGTTAACATTATATTTAAGAACTACAAAGGATATGGTATTTTTTGCATACAAATTATATGCTTACGTTGATGGCTTTTAGAAAAAGAAATCTACAATAATTGTTTTGTTCTAAATGTTGCGACACCTCAGTTTTAACACCTTGTTTAAAAAATATTTGCCACTGGGTTTAATATAAAACTGATATAACCTTTTAAAAAGTAAGTTTTATTTGAATATGTATCTTCTTATGAAAATGCTATTTTCAATCTACTATTCCAAAGAAGTTTCAAAATTTCAAAAAAAAAAAACCAGTTAGATATATTACATTGTAAAGTGATAATCTAATTGGACTAAATAGATATTTTTATCCAAAGTACATGTATATATATTTTTTTGTTGAAAATGCTAAACAATTGTTGATACAATTTTTTTTCGAAACGAACACTCTTTACAACACAAAAACAAGTAATTTTTTAAAAGTTTGCTTTTTAAAATCTACATACATGTATGCTGTATATAACGCTATTTTGGAAATGTTTGAAATCTTTACTGAATGGGTACTTAGGATATTTAATGTTAGATGTTAATGTATATTAATAGAATTTGACAGATATATTCGGTTTTAAAGAGAGCAGACAACGAGGACGTTTTGCCGGATTCTCTCTTTACGTATCATCCACTGGTTATATACCCGGTTCTACCTTGTGTTACAAAGATGGACCTGAGTTACCACCACTTAATTTCACAACAACTTGTATAGAGTCCGGGCGTTACGTCATCTTTTACAACGAACGCTTAAAAGATATAATCTACCCAGAGGGATATAAAACGTTAAACGTTTCAACTGAATTATGTGAATTCATCGTAAAAGGTATGTGATCTAAAAGGTTTTTATGCTCTGTAAAATGAAACTATGATATTCATCACAAGAACAAAATAAAATTCTTATCAAATAAACAGATTAGTTACGAAAAGGAAATGAAACAACTCAAACTCAATATTAATCTGACTTATAGGTGAAAAATAAACTGAAGAATTTAAAATCAATTATCATTTTAAAAATTTAGTCCAATATTTTTCACTAAAAATATTTTTTACTCAAGTGTGTAAACGATTTTGATAATGATGATTATGTCAATCTATTTACACATTTTTAAACGTAGCACATGTTGTTTATAGTCTGTTTTTGTGTAAAGTTTTGAAGATCCAGCGTTTATTTAGTTTGTAGATTTTAATACAACACTGATGTAAATAACATTTTATTTGCCTGAAAAACGTATTTCGTTATTTGTGGATTCAAAATCTCTTAAAATTTTCTCACACGCTTGCAGTCATGGGACCAGCTTTTACAAATATCTTACTTATTCGTAGAAAAAAGTTAAAAAAACCCAAACAATAAATGTAAAATGTAGATATATTTTTAAAAGTATTCTGGGTTTTAACTCTCAACTTGTTACACAGAACACTGAAATATATTCTATGTAATATTGTATTTATATTTATATGAATACCTTTAAGGATGTAGTTCACCAGGTGTGTATGGCAATAACTGTGACAAACGTTGTCCCAACAACTGTAAAGATAGCACATGTCACATTCAGAATGGAACCTGTTTTGCCTGCAAGTCGGGACGGACCGGGGAAATCTGCAATAGAGGAATTATTCTTTTCATATAATATATCTAAAAGTGTTTCAAACATGCATTTAGTATTATAATCAAATTGATATCAGATACATTATTTTCTGTTTAAAATTGCGGTTTATTTGTATTGTACGCATATATATTGCTGATTAAGGGTTATTCAAAATCATTTTAATTCCAGTTATTTATACTAATATTGGTTTATTAACTATTACTAACTATGACTAAGCGATAAAATGCATATTGTGTATTTATTTGAATTTTTGTTTTATTCAAATAGAATGTGTAATAGGATGGTACGGTGAAAATTGCAATCGTCGTTGTGCTGGACATTGCAAAGACGGAACTACTTGTAATCACGTGACTGGTCAATGTAACGAAGGCTGTGATACTGGGTGGACAGGATTTATGTGTGACAAAGGTAATTTTTTTCTGTTTTACAAAATATCACATTTTATATAAGAATTACATTATTTACATCACATAACAAAGTAAATGATTGAAATATTCTACACCACTTATTGCTTACATGTATCATAATATAATATATATTTTTTGCCCCTTCACTTAAAGGTCTAGCAAAAGCTGAAATGGTGTTAAAAACAGTGTGTTAAAGAAAAATATTAAATGGCGTTATAATAAAGTAATGTTAGTTTAAAAAATGTTTTTGAGAAAAATGTAAGTGATTCCAGATTGCTTTACAATAGAAACATCGTGAGCAACTTTGACCAAGTATCATTTTTACTTTCATGTGTATACATGTAGCTATTTTAACAAACACGTAAGTAAAAAGTGCTCTTTAGCAGTCTTTTTTTCTTTCGAATATAGGAAATGAAGAGAAAAAGATTTCATTTCCCACATTTTTGCAAAATTGCGGGGTCTTGTTTAGTTTATTGGCGATCAAAATGAACAGCTTTTGGACAACGATGACTAATTACATGACCAACATGTATTAGACAACACATTTGATAATTATGAGCATATTTTGCGGAAAAAAATCCTTTGGCTATCTTTTTACAGTACCTTTTCCCATTTTTACAGCTTGCCAACCTGGTAATTATGGTAAAAACTGTTCCCGTGCGTGTTCGCCTAACTGCAAGACTTGTCGACACAAAGATATTCTATGTTCCTGTAAGGCAGGCTGGATGGGTGATAATTGTACAACAGGTGATTATAATGATATAACTATTCAATTTTTTAAATTTAATTTCTAGAAAATTGATGGTAGCTATACATCATCCAATTCATCGGGTAATTGTAAGGAAGCAAACTATATTTAACAAGACATTATTGCAAACCACAAGAATTTTCACATAATATTTTAAGAATGTATCGGGTCCTATGGAGAAAACTGTCAGTATCCGTGCAGTGTACACTGCATCAACCAGACTTGTGACCGATTCAATGGAAACTGTCTGTGTGATGGCAAATATGGTAAAAAGTTACAATTATTCAGTTTTAATCGATTTATAGAAATAATATATAGTTCAAAAAGAAAGTGGTGGGTTATTGTTAAAACTAAATACAGATAACCAGAGGAATTTTGAGAGGACAGATTTACCAACTCATCCATTGTGGATGGTTGCATTCTTTGTATCACTCATTATCCACATCATTTTCATCTCTGCTACGTTGATGAGTCGACGGTATGATATGATTTAATGTTTTTGTTTCTTGATATTAATATTAAATGTATTATGTCACATTTAAAGCCAAACAATACATTTTAGTATACTTATAATTTACACAACATAAAAGGTTTTTTTCTTAATAGGAAAACATTCTTGAAACAGAAATCGACAACGGTGGATAAATCTGAAATTTCTAGGACGTCTGTGTCCAATACAGAACAAAATACTTCCACCAATACTGCATCTAACTACCAAGAGCTCCAAATATCAAAGAATGAAAACAACTATCAAACTCTACATCAGGAGTGACTTTCAAAAGTGTGAACCTGTGCTATTCATTTACCTGAATGTAGACTGTTTTGTCGGTAAAAGTTAAGAACTGCACAACTACACGCATGCTTTTCAGTTACCGTTTAGTTATATTACACTGAATTTTTGCTGACTTTCACCAAATAATATATTCATGTCTTTCAAATCTGTCTGTGCAAAAACAGTGCTTACTTCCGTTTAAAAGTTTTTTTTTAAAGAAAACTCAGAAAAGTATTTCTCAAGAATGTCAGGTAATATCATTAATACATCAAATAAGCATACCATGTAGTTCCGATGTTTACTATTTTCAGAATTAGAAGTAGGGATGTACAACACAAGTTTTGAATTGGTAAAATTTTGTCTGAAGCTGCACACAGTTGCGAGATTTAAAACCAAGTCTTGGCAAATGAAGATAGAGACGATTCAGTCTTGATATGGTTTTGTTCATATCTATATTATCTGGCCAAAAATATAACATTTTGGCCAATGAATCAATTTGAATTTGGACAAAAACACTATAAATGTTGCTATAAAATTACCAAATTGATTGATTATATCAATTTTCAATTCAATTTATATTTAAAAGTATCTTAGAGTTTGAGGCCTTTTTTATACCGACATATGTGTAGTTTATTTTTTGATACGGTTTTTGTATATACATTTGTTGTAATCAGTCAATTAAATAACATGTCTTTACGATTATTAGGTAGAACAGTCTACACAAAGAGCCAGATATTTAGTTTTGTTTTATAAAGATCTCACGTTCACATATGAAAACCCTACATCCTTTTTTTACACACTATAACATTTATTGGTCATTTTTGTTTCAATTAAGAAACCTATTAACTGTTTTTTTCTCCTCTTATAATGCTTTGTTGTAGCTTTATGAAAGTTCATGAATATAAAACTTTCACTTTATTATTCAAATGAAAAAAATAGCATCCATGAGTTTGTCGGCAAATTTTTCACACGTTATTTAGTGCTTTTCTATTTGGAGTAACAATGACTGCAATTAAGAAAGTAAGGGTTAATATTACTCCGATTATAACTGAGTCAGTAACCTTCTGTTTTTATTATATTATGAAATGAATTAAAGCCTGTAGATCATGTCATGTTTCACATCGAATTATGTATTGCCCCATATTATTTCCTTGATAGTATTTTTCTTAGTGCATTTAATAAAAGGAAATCCTTCTATTTACTATGGAGTACATGAAGTAATGGACAACCACTTCATTTATATTTACAACGATTCGTGACTAGTTCTTCCGGAATCGTCTAATCATAACGCATCTTCAAAGCTTAAGATTTAATTTAACAAAATTAATATTTCCGTTACATTCATTTTTGTTTCGTTTTTTATTCACCTTCCTTGTACAACACAGATATTTAAAATCAAATGAAAACATTAATATAAAACGTCCGTGGCCTTATGTTTGCATTTGTTGCGGATTAACTTAAGTTTATACATATGATATATACTACATTATGTAGCTTACGTCAATAATTACTAAGAAGTGAATGCATATTAAACAATCTATGACGAGCTCAAGAAAGTAAGAGGATGAATGGTCAGGGACATTTTAAGATTTATAATTCTCCTCAAAAAGAGCTATGTATAACAATATTTGAAAAAATTAAACCGTTAAAGTTTTCTTAGTAATAGTTTTAAACTTAACAAATATTTTTTTTTGAAAAAAAAAATTAAATCTAATGATTAACGTTTTGCCAGCCTAAACCGATTTATGTTAAATGTTTGTTAATTTAATTTGCTAAATAATTTATCTTTCAAAAAAAATTCAAAATCATGCACAATGACAAAGTCATTTTGTGAAGCTTAAAGTGCAACAACTGAATGAAAACCTTAGAAATAGTACTCAACTCTCCAGACAAGACTTTAAGCAAAATGATAATCTTGGTTCAGTGTTCAACATTTACAGCATTAACATACTGTTTACGAACTTTTGGTATATATTTCTGCACAAAACAAAACACAATAAACACAACTCAAAGTACGGACAAAAATCAATATGGTACTGACCTAATACATTAGCAAGATACTTGGCTCACATTTCGGTGTCATGTAAACAAGGTCCGTGCCCTGTTTTTGTTTAGTAATACATAGGTTCAATAAACCATTAAAAAAAATCTGTTTCAAGCTGATTTGTTTATTTTCTCTTTTGTTTTAAGCCCATCATATTAACAGTTCATAACCGTTAATATTACATTTTAGGCCTAAAACTGGAATTTCCACTTCAGTATTCAAAATGTAAACAAAAACATGACCTATGGTTTGTTTACATAACAAAGAATAGTAAGATCTGTAACTTGCTTATATAATGCAACGAATGACACTTAAATTTATGTTGCCTATGAAAAATACCTTACTTTATAAACATGAAGATAATTTTTGACTAAAATCGTGACCATATCAAAAGACCTTGTAGTGAGCGACCAGCGTGCTAAGTTAATTTATTTGTCAAGTTGTTATCCAGAGATCCTAGTTACATGTATATGGATCTATCTAATATATTTTTTTATCCCGTCCCCTTTCCTGCAATATCGGTAGGCCTTTTCCTGGAGCCAGCCTTTCCTTACAGTAACGTCGCTGTCTCTATATATGGTCATGTCAAATTAGACAAACTAGTCGACTTTAAATGCATGTGTCGATTTGTAACATGTCAGCTGTTCTATTTCAGAAACTGGAGATACAAATGCATAGGATACGGAAGAAAATGCCTGGTAAAGTGACATGTTAAATATAAGCAACAGACAGCATTTTAAAGCTGCAAATTTGCATAATTAGAAAGCATTCGATTAAAGGCAGCGGATTCAACTCTTGATAAGTGTTTAAGTCCGAGTTATACACTAGAAAAAAATTGCTAACGCTAATTTCAAACAAAACTAACCATTAACATCCTAAAAAAAGATGTATTTAATGTTTGAATAAGTGACCTTAATTTTAAATGCCCAAACGGATAAATGGACGGATAAATGGACGGATAAATGGATGCAATGTTAATCAAAGCTTAACTGTTCATTAGAATTGCTAAAATCGTGCTCACACCTTTTTTGGAAACATAAATTTTCTTTTCTTTTTGTGTTCTTCTTATTGATGCATGCATTACTAAAATCTCACAAAAAAACTGACGGGGTATGGCACGTTTGACCACAGAGAAGCGTGGCAGGGCAGTTGGTATAGTCTCTGCAGGTGCTCCTGTAGTGAGGTTAGAACAAATGTTAATATTTTAACGATGATCGGTGATATTGGATAAAACATGATTCAGCATATCTATAACAACAATGTCATTTTATGGTAGCCACATTGTTTAATAGACAGCACACGTCAATTGCAAGGTTGTGCCGGAAATTGGTACAAACTGGAAGTGTGAGGGACCGAAAAAGAATTATAAAGCGCCGCGTAAATACTAGGCGAAAAGACAGACACATCGCATATATCCGCACAAATGAAGGGCACACCTGATATTGATATGTGAATCACATAATGGGGGTACCGATATGTTTCATAAAAAGTACTCAACGCATCTGGTCAATAAGTTTGCAACAAATGATGTTAGAAGGCTGTGCCCTGTTTTTGTTTTCATAGGTTCAATATGCCTATAAAAAACTTTTTTCTAGCTGATTTGTCTATCTTTACTTTAAAGTTCAAAATACAAACAATTTCTTTTACATAGTTACATGTAGCCAAGAATTGTACATGTACATTGTAACTCTAATTTTGGTTGCTTCTAAAAAATGCCTTACGAAATCATTATAAACATTTAAAGTATAAACAAAAAAAAAATGACCAAAATCGTCATGCTTCTTTAAAAAAAATTCAGTATGTATAGACAACTGGGTATATTTAATAAATAATGGACAATTAATTTATAATTTATTTGAGGTAAAAGGGTTTAAGTTCTAGTATTTGAGAGGAGACAATGTTGATTATGTTTGGTACATGTAGAAAGTCTGTTATTGGAAGCTAATGGAGAAAGTTAACTTCAGTATCCTCACGCTACAATAATCATTTCTGAATTTATTCTTCAGACTTTATATTTATAAATATATTTCGATACTTTTTAGAAAATCGATTTTGAATATTAATCTTACATTTTTTTTCAGTTTATTCAATCTTTTTTACGGCACATTTGTGGTTTTTATCGCATGTACTTGCACATTTATAGCTTTAAATTACATCTGTGAAAGATAGGATGGCTGTATCATGTACGATTTATATATTTTTCTAAAATTGTCTACAGATGACCTTTCCGTCGGGTAAATAGCCATTCAATCCCATACGTATCCATTCCCGGGCTCACTTTATTCGGCGAATAATGGAGTTGATAGAAATACAGATACATGTACAAGGACACGGGCCATTGGTTATGGACCTCAGTTTCATGTTGTGTTTTGGGTTGTGGATCTTAAAAGAGTACACAACATATACAGTATACATTTTAAAAATGGTGACGGTGGCGGTATGTACACGTACAACCCCAAAAACCCTCCAGAAAAATACTCCTCGTGACCGAATTGCTTCTCTTTGATTAAGATTCTAAACATCAGATGCTATACTTTGCCCTTGATATCTTAATCATGACTGTTCTGATATATTTTCAGCGATTTTGTATTTAAGTAATATTATTGAGATCGTTAAGAAATACAAAAATAATAAGCTAGTATAAAGACATAAGTTTCAACAAAGATATATATTTTAAAAGATTCAATACTATACCTGTATTTTATCAATCAAGTTATAAAAATTCCTCATAACATAACTTCTCAGACTTAAAACATTTATGGAAAGTGTTAAAACAACCAACTCTTTTCTCTTGTTTAACAACTTAAAAAACATAATCATATGGATTTTATATGAAATATGTTGGTAAAGACATTGTCTTTGAATTTGATATATAAACTTTAGTACATTTAAATAGGTAATAATATTATTTCTCAAAATCATTACAAGGGACATTTAATAAATATCTCTCAGCAAAGTGATGTATTTTAAGACAGGTCTATAATTTACAACTAATGGAAATTATGTACATCACTATACCGTGATTGAGTTCTTTGTGATGAACAGTAATCTTTTTTATATTGCTTATATTTGTAGAAAAAAACACAACGCAGGTGGTTTGCCGGATTCTCTCTGTATACATCTAACACAGAATTATCAACAATAAGTGACAGAGAGAATTCCACTTTATGTTACAAGGACGGCCCTCAGTTACCGCCCCTTAATTTTACAACCACGTGTACAGAACACGGACGTTACGACATCTTTTACAATGAACGACTTGATGGAGTTACCTACCCTGCTGGATACAAATTGCATAATGTGTATACTGAACTGTGTGAAGTAATTGTACTAGGTATATCTCACAGGGCGAAAAACCATCTTTAAGCAAGTCCTTAAAGGTGGCTTAAAGGAGCTTAAAGGCTATACAACCTTTAAGCCGCCTTTAAGTCACCTTTAAGCAAGTGCTTATAGGTCCTTAATGTCCAAACTTCTTTAAGCCACCTTTAAGCCACCTTTTAGCCATCTTTAAGCATCTTTAAGTGGCATTTACGGTCTCTTTACACTGCCTTTACACTGTCTTTAAGTGGCCTTTAAGTCAATATTGATCAAGCTGAACAATATAAACATATATTAAATGCAAAAGCTCTTTTATAGAGATGGGAGGGGGTCATCCGAGTGATAATATAATTTCAAAGAAAGGGGGGGGGGTGTTCCAGGCGGTTTTAATCGTCGCTCCATTAAACACAGATCGCTATCATCAGCACCGCTCCGATGGACACAGATTGCCGTTATAAAATTCTTTATAATTTTTGGGGGGTTTCAAAATTATTGTAGGGATGAGCGCAGTCTCTGTATCTTAATATGTGCATAAAACTAATTAAAGTATGTTTGTTTCCTATTATAAATTAATCGGTGAAAAAAATATCTCTCTCTCTCTCTCTCTCTCTCTCTCTCTCTCTCTCTCTCTCTCTCTCTCTCTCTCTCTCTCTCTCTCTCTCTCTCTCTCTCTCTCTCTCTGTTCCTCCGGTTATTAAACAAAATAAAAATAATGAACCAAAAATGCATGATTTAATTTGATAATCGGTTTAAGGTTTGTATTTTTTTTTCAATTTTCATTATTTCTAACTCTAGATCTGCTAGATACATGTTAAAGATGAAAACTCTCAACTGCCTTTGTTATATCGGGCAGGATATTACTGCTTTGTTTGTCTAGACATAGTTTTGTTCGTTTGTGTATATCTAATTAGAGTCTATTGTTTGTCCAACTTAAGAAAACCCCTGGAACTAACACAGAATATACAAGATATACACAACAGTTGTGTCGTGTGCCCAGGTGCATGTTTGTGTATATCTAATTAAAGTCTATTGTTTGTCCAACTTAAGAAAACCCCTGGAACTAACACAGAATATACAAGATATACACAACAGGTGTGTCGTGTGCCCAGGTGCACGTCAGGGTTTCTAAAGCCGTTGAATCTTAGTATGTACGAGTATACGATAAGTCTAGTGAATAAAAGTTAATTTACATTTGTAATTCATTTTCAAAGTATTATTTCCTAGCTCTGGGTTTCAAAGATGTTACGTCTACAAATTAACGATACATGTATGTAAGAGTAAAATCTTGAGGCTAATTAATTAATGTACCGGTGATCATAAATAGGGGTTGATTATCTAAATATATGTATAAGGGTAAATATGTCAAATATACCCGGCCTGGCACATCATACAATTGTATATACAAGTCATTTGCAATTGCCACATGCAGTAAATACGTCACCGGTAATTGGTAATTTTGTTTGATATAGAATTGATAGTTTAAAAATCATGTACATACAATTACATGTAAATATGTAAACATATTGGAACGGCGCCGCGATCATGAAAACCGGGAAATTGCGGGAAATTGAACAAATACCCTAATAGTATCAATGCATTTCATAAAAGAAACGATTTCATTTTCTTTCTTACATTTTTATAGCTATAAATTAGATGAACGTATATCTACTCGGTTTAAATTTATTAACTAAGAAAGCCTACTATAGTGAACCTAACGGTTTCCATTTAGGAATAATATATTTTTGTTCACTGAAGACCAAGTTCCGTATTTCATTCTAAATACACGCATGCATGTAATTTATAAATTAGATATAATTGATTGTTACAAACTGAATGGTTTGTCAAAATCTTTTCAAGTAAACACAATCAATACAGTGATTCAATATCCACTGATATACAGGATATAAAAACACTCATTTATATGTACGTTTGCCGTGGCGCAGAGGAAGTGTGGTGATGCTAGTAAACTAAGGGTCCCGGGTTCAATTCTCGCCGTGGCCGGTTTTTTTTTTTGTGTTTTTTTTTTCATTTTTCTTTCTAGAACAAAAACCGTTTTAATACCTTTTCTTTCATAAAGTTAATACATTTCGTTGGAAATTAAGCACAATATTGAAATAATTTTTTTTTAATGGCTTAAAGGTGGCTTAAAGGTAGCTTAAAGGTGGCTTAAAGGTGGCTTAAAGAAGTTTGGACATTAAGGACCTATAAGTTGTCCTTAAAGGTGGCTTAAAGGTGGGTTAAAGATAGTCTTTAAGCTGCCTTTAAGCCATCTTTACGCTTTCTTTAAGCCATCTTTAAGCAACACATATAGCTTAAAGGTAGCTTAAAGGTGGCTTAAAGATCGTCATTTATTTTCGAAAATCACTATGTATTTGTTTAGCATGTGACGAAGGCTGGTATGGTGATAACTGTAGTCAGCAATGTGTAGGACATTGCAGAGATAACACTTCATGTAACCACGTGACTGGTCAGTGTGAAAGAGGTTGTGGAGCTGGGTGGACAGGAATATTTTGTGATAATGGTACCTTTTCTTTAAAAAAAAATAACAAGCAAAAAATATTTATGAAATTTCAGCAGACTGTTTTCGATAATATAGAAAAGATGACATTAACTAAGATTGATGTTTCTGTGGATGTCAGTTTGCTACAAACAGTTACCAGTACTGACCTAGAGTTAATTGGCAAGGTATAAGATCTTTTCACATTTATTTTGTCTTATATAGTTTGTGATGACGGGAAGTATGGATATAATTGTGTCAACAACTGTAGTGGTCACTGTATGAATGGTTCTCTGTGTAACAAAGAACATGGTCACTGTGACAAGGGGTGTGACCCGGGATATACCAACAGAGACTGCAGCATAGGTACTAATATAAGAGAAAATATGTTGTTCTAATGTGTAGATAGTTATTCAAAGAAGAAGCACAGACTTTGCAAGGTGCTAATTTACATTTCCCTTAATCTCTTGAACTTTTTTTTCTTTTTCTTTTTTAAATGGCTGTTTGTCTACATGAAATTTAGTCACAATTTCAAGTTGACATTAACATTTTTACACCAATCTCAAACCAACTTAATAAAGCAAACAAACAAGGAAAAGATAAATAAGGTATGATTTCAATATAAATATCATGGACTAATTTGACTTTTGTTAATGTAGAATGTAGTTCTGGATATTTTGGAATGAAATGCAGAGGGCGATGTAGCGGAAATTGTATAAACAATGAAGCTTGTGACCATATTACTGGAATATGTCCCCGAGGGTGTATGGACGGGTATATTGGACGACATTGCAATATTTGTAAGATTTGCACTAAAATATTATAGTGGAAAATCATTAATTTAACGTTAAACATAAAAATATATTATCATTTTGAACTTATCTTGTAATGGTTTGATCATATTGTTTCTAATGATTTCGTTTTAATTTTTACAGCTTGCCAGTCTGGGTATTTTGGAACAAACTATTCTTTTCCCTGTTGGCCACACTGTAAGACATGTCGACACACAGATGGTCGGTGTTCCTGTAGGGCTGGTTGGAGGGGTCATGACTGTTCAATAGGTGATAATGATGTTAGATTTTTATTAGATTTTCGAAGAAAAAGTAACATCATCGTGATGATACAACAAATTTCAAAAGCCCTATACAACACTCAGCTTTAAATAATAAAATGTATTTTTCAGAATGTACTCATTCCTATGGAGAAAATTGTCAGTATTCTTGTAGTGGGCAATGCATTAACCAAACATGTGATAGATTCAACGGAAAGTGTTTGTGTGATGGCAAATATGGTTAAATATGTAAAAACCATCGGCTTAAATCAGATCAAAAAAAATCTTCCATAGTTGATTAATTGAGGCTTGAAAGTATTTTTGTACAGATGGTCTGCGGAATGTTGAATTTACGACCGACGTATCTGCTTGTACATTTAGGATTGCTGCCTTCTCTATATCCCTTGTCATCAACATCATATTTCTTTTTGCCACAATCCTTAGTCGAAGGTATGAAATGAAATGCGTTTAGCTGAAATTATCAAATTCATACAAGAGTTGTTTATATTTTGATTTTTTATATCAAAATCCAACTTCTTGCATATTTGTTCTTTTCATACTGATATAATTCATTTTTTTTATCATAGGAAAGCAATCTTGAAACCGAAGTCCACAACAAAAGAAAAACATTTTTCGAGGCGGTCTGGATCAAAAACAGAGCAGACTGCTACCTCTGTTGACCCATCTCACTATCAAGAACTTCAAGTATCACAGCCTGAAAACACCTATCAAACTCTACATCAGCAATGACTGTCATAGGTGAAATCAAAGTCATTGAATAAAATGAATGAAAGGGTATCGAAAAGTGATTCCATTCCATACATATGTCTGGGTGAAATGTGTCTAATAAACATTAAACAAAGTGCATGTCTTTGATAGTCTAAAACTTCAACAAAAATAGTATGTAGAGAATGGAATTGGTGTTATACTGAAATAATATGATGCATCCACATGATATTTGTCACTTTTTATAAAAAATAAATAAAGTAATAAAACAGTGTTTTCAGTCATATTCTTTAAAAAAGTCAATATAATTCTTCTCAAATTGCATAATAAAACTGACTGTACTTAACGTCTAACTGTTGTTTTTTTTTAAAACTTAACAATTGTTGTTGGAATTACATTTGTAGTTTGACTCATTTTTATTAAATTAGTTTTGGGCTAAGGATGCGAATACGTTTTCTTTTTTTGAAATTACAAAAACTTCCAATTTTTAAAAATATTTTTACCTATACTTATTGCTTTACTTGATATAAAATTCTCTAATGACATCAAAGTTATCGTTCAAAATCTGTTTTTTCTATCACTACTGTTGTTATCTTTTGTTTTTTATATTTATGTAATCTGGGGTTTTCTTCTAAAGGTTTATTTGTAAATAAGGATTTTAAATACAATTTTTCAAGCTATTGTTGCATGATTTTTACAAATCACGATAATCTGAAATTTAAATTTTCTGGAGCCAATTAATTTGTTTTCCTAAGAAAAATAAGAAAATAATACAGCTGATTTATATTTTTCTTTTACAAAGAAGATTGAACAAATCTGAATCTAATTGATTGTAGATTATCGGTAGTCGATAGTACACATTTGAATTATCGTATCGCCCTCTTTGTGATTAATTGAAAGTTTACGCAAAGGCAATTGTGATTTCGAAACTAAAGCTTGCAGTTCTAAAATACACATATGGAAGAAACTGCATCGTACATGTTAAATACTCTAATGATTTACCGAAAAACTTACATCAAATTGATATGCTTGAATTTGCTATATCTCTGATTCCGTCTTTCATAAGGAAAGCAAACATTATCTTTATTCAGATCAACATACGCTGATTGCAAAGAATACGTTTCTTTTGTGTTCGCAATATTATGCCTGGAATCTTAATAAACGTCGCTAAAAAAACCACAAACAATTATCGGGGTTTCAAATCATTTATGAGGTATTGAATACAATGTTCAATGTCTTATGTTAAGTGTGTGCTCTACTATTAGAAAAAAGCCGTGTTTTAAAGAATAGTGTTAAAATTTTGTGCAAGTGATTTTTTTTATCGTTCTGATATAACAATTAATTTTTTTTTAAATATTGTTTTCTAGCTAATTTAAACAAAAACAATGTGAAAAGTCATAACACACCGCCAATCCAATGTATTTTTCCATCCTGTACAGATCCAGCCTTTGTAAAACACCAAACAGGTATTTCAGGCATTTCACGTGATGGTGCAAGTAATACTTCATCATAATCACGAGCATGTCGTCTGGCAGACTCAGATCTAAGATACCTGGTACTGACCGAATCCTCTGTGAGATCATATATTTCACAATCGTCATCGAGCTTGGTTTTGTCAATTCTGACAATGTGTCGTAACTGAAAGCGTAAAGCCGGTTTTATATAAGACGCGAATCTATTAATTGCATCGCGTGTTTTTGAGCAGGATATGTATCTTGATTTCACGCCATCGGACGATCCGCAGGCAACGTGTTTATTTATAGACGTGTTCGAATAGATGTTCTTTGGTTCAATTCCCATATTATAAGACTCGCCTGGTCTAAGTAACCTATATAAAAATCTCTCTTCATCTATTGCATTATCTTCTTGCCCTGATGCCTCACTTGTAGTGTTTTGATTTTCTGATTCCGTGGTGGAAACTAAATTTTTACATTCATTTTCCATAAAATTTGCATCTGATACACCCCTTTGTTCAATTTGAACATTTGAATCCTCTAATACCCCAAGTGAAATGGGCCCTTTATTAGAGATGCCCGTTTCTTGCAGATTAACTTGGCTCTGATGTTCAACACAGTTATCAAGGCTGGCTTCTTCCTCTTGAACATCATCGATGGTATCAAACTTAATGTCACCACCTTTTCCTGTATCTGATTCAATTTCTAGATTGACTTCCTCTGCTTTGGTATCTTTACCTTTAGAATCATCATCATTCTTAGATTCAGATACGGTTGTTGGGGATAAACTGACATCAGAATCGCGTACTTCCTCGTCATTTATATCATCTCTAGAATCTAAAGATCGTGCGCTAGCAGTCATTTCAATGGCGCTGCATTCTTTTTTGTTTTCGATAACAGGCAAGCTAAAGGCATCAGACTTTGCATGCATGTTAATGAGAACCGCATTTTCCTTCTCCTCCTTCTTGCTTTCAGATACAGATATACAACGGTATGATCCATCTTGTTCAGTTTCATTGGATTCTGTGTCATTTATATTGTCTAATATAGGTTTTTGAGCCTTGGATACAGCTGTTGTATTATGTTTTTCAAAGGTGTCGTCCAGCCGAGGTCTCTTTTCTTGCTTTGACTCATCAGATTCATCTAATCCTTTTTATAAAAAATATTAAAACTGTTAATTACTAATCGAACATAACATTTCTAGTATTATTTTTTTTAAATTTATTTATTCATTTTATATCTACATTGTAATTTCATTTTTCGAACAAGAACTCAATGATATACTTACTTTTGCGTTTGTTGGAGTTGGTCTCAGATTCCATTTCCTCGTTGAGTTAGATTTTTCAACCAACTTTAAAAAAATACTTAGTATTTTATATATTATTATTTTCACATCGGCAATACAAATAATGCTAGATTTTATTTTTTTTCATTTCTCTCTCATGCTAGTAAACCTGAATACACCAAAAAGATAGTCTGTGTTAAAATATGCATGGTCGATCGATAAAGTTATCCCTCTTTATCGATTGATATTACAGTTTTTAGTTTGTTTGGTGACCAGATATCATAGAATTTGCAGACTTGACTAGATACTAGTATGCATCTAGGTTTTGTAGAGCAAACATAAAATTATACGCCCCCTTCCAAAAATTAATAAATTAAAAAACATAACAAATAAAGTACACCTTCTCCTAAAAGATGGTGCAAGTCACATTTAAAAAAACAAATAAAGCATAATAATTAGAGTTAATCAAATGCACTTATTTTTTTATTGCAATCACAAACATTTAAATGTAAACAGAAAGTTAATGTCCTCTCATTGTTTACATAAGTAAATAAAATAGTTTGTGATAATATAAGTACATATATGTATCATGTACTGTTAGCCTCTAAATAAACTTGTAACCAGTGGATAGTGCATTACCATGATACAAATTTGGTCAGGTTTTTTTTTAACCTGGATACCGTCATTTTATTGATCATTTAAATATATAACAAGCGAATATAATTTTATTTCTGATTTCTTTTCTTTCTATGCATATATCTATTGGGAATTAAAAGAAAAGAATTGATTTTCTATGCTAGATTTCAGAAAATACCAGATCGATCGATATTATGAATTCTTCATTAAGTTTTCGGAAAATGGTAGGCGTCTGAAATAAACCTGGGAAAAACGGCAGTGTTCCTAGTTTAAATGTAAACATGAAAACCCGTATCTATTTATATTTTGCATTGTAAAAACCTATAATCAGCATTGATGGTACAAACCGATCAAACACAAAGAAACCATTGAACTGTGCAGCACCTACTTCGGTTACCCGCAGTGTCAATAGCACATGAACACTGATATTTAAAACCTTTTTTAAAGTTTCATCGTCGCACGATCTGTTCAATTCAGGGGGGAATTGCCAGGTATTAAGCTAGGTTATTTATATGGACAATACCCTTAACATTTTTTTTTGAAATTTGAATTAAACTTAAATTTCATAATAAAGGGAGCGTTTAAACATTTTCTGGATCAAATATTTCGCATTTAAAACAAAAAGGGATGCAAAGACATTATAAACTATCTTATTATGTGAAAAGTTAACACGAAGATATAACAAGGTGATTTCAGTGAAGGTTTAATAACTATACAACGCCTGTTAACAAACCATAGAGTGAGCTTCTTTTGAAAAAATACAGAACCTGTTTTTTTTTTTATTTTTAACACGACAACTGACATTAGAATTGATAATACATTTAAAAAAAAATCGGGGAAAAATAAATTCTAGTTCCAATTTTGACCATAGTTTTTTTAAAGGAAAGGTTATACATTTATTTAACATTTTCAGAACTAAGTTATTCATCAATATCTGTTTTAATGAAATTGGATACAAAGTCCTATAAATTCGTCATGGATTTTTTCAGTGTTAATAAATTAACATGTTTTAGCTAAATAGTGGCATACTCTTGGTTTAACCTTTTACTATTTTTTTTTACTTATCTCGATAGGTTGTACAATAAAGTTTAAAATATTATAATTTTAGATTATCAGTGATACAATTTATGATCAACTTTGATAGTTTATATTTATACAAAGATACCTGGTGGTTAAACAGTGGTCCTATCTTCTTGCTCCCTATTCCCTTAAATGAATAATTTCTTACATGTCAATTAATCAATGAGAGTGTTCCAACTATGTACTTGGAATTTAATATGAAACTGTTTGAATGTGTTTTCAAAGTGCTGCATAACACGTTTTCGAAAACTAAGGTGTACGTTTAAATATAAATATGATTAAACTCTTAATATACATGCATTGATAGTTTTCATAACAGATACATTATGACCTCGAAACATGTGCAAATGAAAAAGATATAAGGACCGTGAAAATCACAGGCATAATATATGGGATAAATTGTAGTAGATACGATTCAATTGTTACTTTATCAATTATCGATATTCTTAATAGAATTACATATTAAGTAATATCAAATGATTTTTTTAATAAGTGGACTCAATTATTGGTTAAATTAATTGGCTCAAACAGAGATTTTCCTCAACAAAGCTTTATGAGGTTTCTAGATGTTCAGTTAAATGATACTCATCAATAAAAAAATCTACCTATTATGAGCTTTGAACTCTACACGGCTAGTGAACATGTTCAAATCATAACATCGGTCGTCCCTATACAAAAAATTCCCAGAGTTGTGTTACGTTTTATCCAGCAACATGTAAAACTGTTTCAAACAAAACAATCATTTCTCCCTCTTTTGTAAAAAGGAGAAAAAGTGTCTATAAAATGGCCACACATATATACTTAATATAATAATCAGAGTAATCTCTGGGTTTTTACATTAATGATTTTTTATTTCAATTCTTAGACACATTTTCAAAAACTGATCAATGAGCTTCCGACTGAGAAATGTATTGATCGTTGTTCTTAGTTTTATTAATACCCGTCTGACAGCCAAAATCGATATTTGATCGATAACAAGAAGGGGGGGGGGATTGAGTCGGTTTTGACTTATAATGATAACTAGACTTTGACCTGTGCGTGCACGGGTTGACAATTGCATATCGGGCATTTACGAAATAGATACATCGACACACCATATTATTTACATTTACATAACAAAGCTATAAGCATACAATAATGCGATTAGTTTCACTACACTTTCCTTAGTTTGAATATTCTAACCGTGTCTCGGGAAAGGCCCTCACCACAGTTATAATGCCTTCTATTTACCCGTAATGTAGCAGAAAATTGCAGAATCGCTCCGGAACGATTTTGGAGAAAATTAATGAAGTTCAATTAATAAATTAACATGTTTTTGCTAAATAGTGGCATACTCTTGGGTTAACTTTTTACTGTATTTTTTACTTGTCTCGATAGGTTGTACAATAAAGTTTAAAATATTATAATTTTAGATTATCAGTGATACAATATATGATCAACTTTGATAGTTTATATTTATACAAATATACCTGGAGGTTAAACAGTGGTCCTATCTTCTTGCTCCCTATACCCTAAAATGAATAATTTCTTACATGTCAATTAATCAATGAGAGTGTTCCAACTATGTACTTGGAATTTAAAATGAAACTGTTTGAATGTGTTTTCAAAGTGCTGCAGAACACGTTATCGAAAACGAAGGTGTACGTTTAAATATAAATATGATTAAACTCTTAATGTACATGCATTGATAGTTTTCATAACAGATACATTATGACCTCGAAACATGTGTATATGAAAAATTTAAAAAAAGATATAAGGACCGTGAAAATCACAGGCAAAATATATGGGATAAATTGTAGTAGATACGATTCAATTGTTTCTTTATCAATTATCGAAATTCTTAATACAATTACATATTAAGTAATATCTAATGATTTTTTTAATAAGTGGACTCAATTATTGGTTCAATTAATTGGTTCAAACACGGGTTTTCCTAAACAAAGCTTTACGACGTTTCTAGAGAAAAATGTTCAGTTAAATGATACTCATCAATAAAAAATCTACCTATTATGAGCTTTGAACTCTACACGGCTAGTGAACATGTTCAAATCATAACATCGGTCGTCCCTATACAAAAAATTCCCAGAGTTGTGTTACGTTTTATCCAGCTACATGTAAAACTGTTTCAAACAAAACAACCATTTCTCCTCTTTTGTAAAAAGAGAAAAGGTGTCTATAAAATGGCCACACATATATACTTAATATAATAATCAGAGTAATCTTTGGGTTTTTACATTAATGATTTTTTATCAATTCTGAGACACATTGTCAAAAACTAATCAATGAGCTTCCGACTGAGAAATGTATTGATCGTTGTTCTTAGTTTTATTTATACCCGTCTCATAGCCAAAATCGATATTTGATCGATAAAAAGAAGGGGGGATTGAGTCGGTTTTGACTTATAATGATAACTAGACTTTGACCCGACACTTTTTGATCGACACACCATATCATTTACATAACAAAGCTACAAGCATACAATAATGGGACTAGTTTCACTACACTTTCCTTAGTTTGAATATTCTAACCGTGTCTCGGGAAAGGCCCTCACCACAGTTATAATGTCTTCCATATACCCGTAATGTAGCAGAAAATTGCAGAATCACTCTGGAACGATTTTGGAGAAAATTAATGAAGTTGCCTTGAAAATAACAGTCAAAATAATCATAATAAACCTTATGAGACTGTAAATACCTTTCATCTAAACAATTTAATCCAAATAATGGAAGAATTCAACACTTTTTTACCAACGTACACGTAATTTCTTTCCTACAGAGACAATACACGGAACGCATTCTATCGTAAAACTGGGTCTGCAGGACATTATTCATTTTTGCGATAAAACATATTCTATCTTCACTCTCCTAACAAATATAATGTGATTTTTTTGCATGTAATCAAATATTTTTTGTCCTCACGAAGACAAAAGTACTTAGTTGAACTGTATATTAATTGTTATTTAATACTTTCTCTCATAAGAAATCATTATATAATATATATGAACAGAATATATAGCAAATTTCCAATGAAAATTTACCCGTATTTGTATTATCAGTTCTGAGTTTATTCATGCTAATATGATATTGTGGAAACATAAACTAAAGATCCCGCTAGCGTGAATGTATTGCACAAGCGTAAGATTGTAAAATCCAAAAAAATCCATTTGATTTCCGGGATATTTTTTTTTTAGGAATTTTCGTTGATTATTAATTAGCTATGCTTAACTGAGAAAAAATAAAAACATATTGGTAATCTTCAAGTACCAATGACGTTAGAATATATAAAACATAAGACATTTTTCTTCCGATTTATCGGTATTAAAGACCAAGAATTCGAGTCTATTATTTTAATATAGTAGTATAGATATTCTATGATGTGTCTTAATATTCTATCATTTAGTAAATATATTCATTGCCACGTATAATTTGATGGCACTTGAAGAAACAAAGCAAAATTTTACTCAATGCAAGTTTCTTTACGTTTCGACGACATAAATTATGTATCAAGGTAACGCAATTTATATTTAATATGAGAAGTTAATATGATTGCATACAAATTTGATTCATCTTATCAGTCTCTGTTGCAGATCAAATCGTCCAAAAATTGAAATTCGCTTGCATGAATGTCAAAAACATCTTGGTAAAAAATAGTTGCCACTAGACATCACTGTTGGGCGCTGGAATATTTTACAACGTCACAAAAGAGTTTGAAATTTGTGTAATAAAATGTTGGTGTAATAAAATGTTGGTGACGAGTTTTCTTACCTTATAGAAGGTAAAGTATTATAGTCCGATTGAACAAAAAATATGCAAGAAAATGTTATTTGCAACTAAATACTTTAAAGGTTTGAATTTTTTTTGCTGAGCGCAAACTCCGTATTTAGAAAATATCAAAACAAATACTCTATATCTTCATAATTAAAATGTATCAGCGTAACAAACAATTTTTTTTTCAGATGGTGCTTGAAATTTGATAAACATATTTGTTTATAATTGCTTCAGGTCGATGTTGTAAAGGCGTAGATGATTAAAAACTGTTATGTGTACTAAACAAAAAAATCTTAATCGCCCCTAAGCAATTCATAACGTCGATCTAAAAAAGTTTGAATCACCTTGGTAACAAATACTTTTATACAAACATATTTAGATAAATGTAAGGGGAAATTGTGTTTAAAGAAAGTTAACATCTTTTTAAATGATCGGCTCGTCAAAAGATTAAAAAAGATAAATACTGCTTTCTGTGTATTGGATCTAAACAGCTGATACCGTCAATTTCCATTTTGAGTATGTTTTCATATAGTAGTGTATCCCCCGATATTTTTTGTTAACGCCAGATACGATTTTAGTTAATGTATGTAGTTGTCGTTTTGCAAATAACTAATTTAAAAAAAATATATATTTATAAAATGTTCCTGTAAATTTTTGCATTTTCAGTACAATTTTGGAGTAAAATAACCAACATTTATTGAACAATAGACTTTATTACTGTGGTTAATATTACGTCATCTTTAGCAGTCATGTATCATGTGTAATGCTTTAAATTTGTGTTTGAAAGTACAAGGGTTGATCCAAAAGTAATGTCACACTATGCACCGCGTTTAACACTGGCGCTGTATTGAATAGAATGATACATCAATATTTTCTTTATCAAAATTCTAATTTATAATAAAAGTTTGATTAGATTTCGTTGTACACTAAGCAAAATATTGATGTTAATAGCATGATATATAAGGGACAACGCTGCGTCATGAATTTACGTTTTTTATAGGGTTTGCATATATATATATATATATATATATATATATATATATATATATATATATATATATATATATATATATATATATATATATATAACACAATTATTAAATATTTGAAAAAGACCCAAACAACGCAATATTTAGAAACAGATATATCATAGACCTTTTTTAACTGTTTTAGAAAATTAGGGAACGTTGCCGACCATTTCGGATATCTACGTAATGACTTTTGTCTCTAGATCTAGGAATAAAAAGGCTAGACATGCTAAAAGTGATACGAAGCATTTCTTGCTTCGATGGATAGAAATCACCAGAAAATGTACTGAAATTGATACATTAACCTAAAATTGAAAGCAAGTAAACAGGATACCCTTAACATGGCTCCAATATTTGATAAAAGCATATGTCATTTTAATAAATAAATTAAACAGACCGAAGATATATTCTCTGGAGAAAAGTTAAAACTAGGTTCTTAGTTCATAAGCTATATCATAAAACTACATCCATGACTTCATAAAGATACATCGACAAACTGATCGCACATTAAATAATATCCAATATACTAACCCATCAATTACAAAAAGAGTAATTAATTACTTTAAAAAAAATGAAAAAAGAATATATAAGAGAGCACCGTGGCCAATTTTTATTGAGTACTAAACTACAAAATTCTACCAGAACGCCAAAGTTCTAAGAAATGACGTGCGGCGACTATCCTTGCTTCTCGCTCTGCAAAATATTTTATCGTCAGAAATATTTATCATAATGCATTAAAATTTACAGATCTGAATAGAAATAAATAGATATTTTCAAGCACAAGTTTTTGTCTTTTTACGCGGATTTTTTACGATTTTATCGTATCTGTGACATTACTCTTGGATCAATCCTCGTATATGTGTCATCAACATTATCAGGTTCTTAATTCTAAAGGCCTGAAAAAAGTAAACGAATAAAAGATAGAGAACGGTCCGTGGTTATTGCTGTCATTTCCCTTTTAAGCATTTTATATAGAAAAGGGCATTACACACATACACAAGAAAACACATTGACGCAACCGTCAAATGGATGGGCCGTAAAAAATATAATTTTTATATGAATCACCATTGGTAGTTTACATTAAAAAAAACCCACAAAGAAGACAATAACGAGTTGGTTATAATAATTTTAAAAAATTTTCAGTAACACGTTTTGAAGTTTAACATTTCGTTACTGTACGCATTTCTAACGGTAATTGAATGACTATTGCCATACTGGTCTCACGACACTTTTTTTCCAAAGGTCCACGTCAAAACATGGCTGAGGCGCATAATTCCCAATCTCCCCTTCGTGTTTAGGGGTTTTCAGCCAGCGACTGTACTTTTCTATGAGATGAAAAACAACGTATAAATTGCCTGATTTTCCCACTGGAATTTTTGATGCCAGTTGTTTCGGCATGGGGGAAAGACTCGGATTTGATTTTCAAGCTAATGTGTAACTTTGATTTAAACAAACTCTCGTGCCTTTTTGAAAGGATGTGTATTTTTGCTGCTGAATTGGTTTGGAACGACTGTTTTAAAAGTTGTAAAGAGGGATTTCCCCAGAAGTTTGTTTTAAAACTCGCTTCCCGTGTGTAAAGTTTCCTAATTTTGGTAAGAATATATAGTAAAATTAATAGGGTGTGCAACCTATAATGAAGCAATGGAGAACACAGTGATTTGTACATTATTCTAATACAAAGTTCAACTAGTACTCATTATTATTTTCTCTGAGATTATATATTTCAAACCATTTAATTTTTTATTGCATTGTATTGAGTTAGAATTAAAACTTAATGCATTAGTTGATATTATTTCAAGAGACAACATAATAAAAAAATATGTTATCTTATAATATGATCCGGTAGAAACTGCACGATTTTAAAGGTTAAAAAAAGGCAGGATAAATTTTTCTCCTAAAAAGAATTATAAATCTCATCTACACTCCAGTTTATAAAGAAGATCATGGTTATTTAATTGCATGAGGTTCTCAAAAGAAATGAAAGATAAATCAGGTCAGCTAAAAGTTTCAGGTCATTTCAATTTGTCAGGTCTTTCATAAGTTTGCGTAAATAATTGATATGAATTCTACCACATTTCATATGGAAATATAATAAATACACACACGAAGTCAGTTTATTTGATGCAGAACATAGAAATTCAAATATATAAATACATGTATATATTTTTAAATTTAATGTCATTCAGGTCATTAGTGTTTCGGGTCATTAGCATGTCTCGTATACCGATCCCGATTTATTGTTTTGAAAAGAGTGAAAAATTTTCCGAATAGATAATAGACTCGATTACGCGACTTACACGACAGTCCTAGACCTCCTTTACATTTACAGTAAAACCAAAAATATGTTATATTTTTAAAGACATAAAACATATTTCTACATACAGATTGACTTTTAATTCGAAAAAATAAAAATAATAAACTATCCCGCAGAAACGCAGTTACAATATCCAAATATATATCAAATAACGGATCGCCTTCTGAGGGCCTGTAATAACAATCTCTTAGTCTTAACACCGATGAGAGTCATGAAAAGAGATCCAAGATATGAGCAGGCAGATTGCGATGGTTTTGGATTTCAGAAATATAAGAAAAACGAAATTATGTAAAAATGTATTAATTCGAAACATGATAACAGTATTTTGCGCATTTTGTTATCTATAGCTTTGTATATTTTAGTATAAGATTGCTTTAAAGTGGATGACACATTCACATATTTAGGTCGATTGTTGTTCACTCACACAATTAGAATTTCTTCAACTTTTCCTAAACCATTGCTTACTTCGCGTCCCGACGACGTACACAGAATCAACGCCAGTAGTACTGAAGATTCAACCCAACAACAGGGGAACAAAGATCCCACACTTCATGCATCAAATCATATCAATAGTGTATTTTCCAAGTTAAACTATCTTTTATTATTGCTATCGTAATACAATAATACAATGGTGGACTTTGCAATATTAGCCACATAGAAGTGAGCGTGCTTCTATGTTTGTTTTCTTATGGGTTTTTGTGTATTATATATATAATTTATATATAATCTCTCTCTCTCTCTCTCTCTCTCTCTCTCTATATATATATATATATATATATACATTTTTCACTCTTGTTGTGTGAATTAGGTGAGTGGTTGAGGATTGTTTGTGTTAACTTAATCAAAAAGCACCAAAGCTAACTTAAGGTAGTTGGTGTAATTGAGATCGATGGATTTTTAAATGTTACATTCTTTCGTATTGTCCTTCCACAAATTCATTTAAAAATCAAATTTGTTGTTAAAATAGTCATAACAACAAATTTGATTTTTAAATGAATTTGTGGAAGGACAGTATTCTCTCTCTCTCTTTTTCTCTCTCTCTCTCTCTCTCTCTCTCTCTCTCTCTCACGCACATTTCGTGCGATGCGTGTATGCTAAAACCACCAATATTGTTACGTGTTGCTTAGAATTAAAGTAAGCAGCCATGTAGAGAACTTGGAGTACCTTGAAAAAAAACACATCTGTAACTTTTTGTTGGCTAGTGATAACAAACTATAGTGTTTGCTTAAATATTGAACAATGGTTCACTTACAAAGATAAAGTCTGCGTGATTAAATCATGTTCTTATTTGTGTACAGAATACATGTAACACTACACTGCTTGACTATAAAATGAAAGAAAAAGAAAAGAAATCCGTTATATGTAATTGAATTTTACGTACAGCGCACTGCAACTTTCTAAACATATTTTTTATATTATCCGAAGATTAAAAAAAACCAAACGTTTTACTGTACATTTCCATAACTGAGCACATTTAAACTTTAATACTGTCATATAAAAGCCACACATTACTGTTTTGATTTTATGACAATTGTAATTATCCTGTGGTGAGCCCCCTCTTTCGAAATGTTACCTGTACAATTCAACTGTAACGAGCCTCAACTAACTGGACCATTAAAAATGAAATTAGTCCTGCAAAGTTTGATCACGGCAATCCGAGGGGAAGGACGCAACCTTGACTTCTCCTGTTTTTTGTTTTTTGTTTTTGCTTTTTTGTACAGGACCTGGCACATTTTTACTTTGCTTTAAGCATTCATATTTATAATGCCTATGGTCCAGCTTCTCTGAGGTGAGCCTTCTCTTTGTCATTATTATTGCGTTTTTAATGTTATTGTTTCATAAATGCAGTAAATGTATTAAACATCCATTTACGAAGTTTCTCGGTAATTTCAACTTAAAGCTATTCACGTTTATCATTAAAAATCTTTACCAGCTGTTTACCTATATTTAGCATTCTTAGTATGGTGGTCCGTTTATGTCTTTATGTATATGAATGAGATATGTTCCGTTGGTCTCCTTTTCGTAAGTGTAAAGTGTGAGTAAGTTTAAGTGTATCCATGTGTAAGGTAACGCATGTATTTCATGTATGTTATGCGTAACAAAAGTTACGAGTAAGTAAAATGTCTATCATTGAGACATGCAGTATTTATGCATATGCCACGTGTTGGTATGGTGTCCAACTAATTGTGACATAAGTATGTATTTGTATTTGAACAATTAACAGGTCTAAGTATTTCAGGTAGTTTCCCTGTGTGGTTCCACGGATATACATCGTAGACATCTTTGACATTGAATGGAGCATCAGCCTCCTACAGGACCAGCACCAGCAGAACCATATCTGATGCACAGTCACCATAACCACTATACTTCACGGATAATCAATTTGATAATCAGTGCCCTCCTCGTATGTTAGATTCATGGACGAATCATTGTGTCAGTATATTTTATAATTCAATGTAAAAGGAAATATAAATAATTTATGTAAAGTCAGTATTTTTTATCGTTTGAGGGTCGGGATCTTCTATTATCCCTAGGTCACTTGGTCATTATGTGACAAATACAATATTCCGGAAAAAATATAAATAAACATACATATATTAAACAACATAGCTGATTTTTAATGGGTAAGAAATGCTAAATGACCATTAACATGTATACAGGAATATTTTTTGCTAAAACACCATAAACCCTATATAAAGAATTGTTATATACATATTAACAACATGACTTACATAACATTTGCTTTAGGAATCAGATATACATTTACAACATATCTTGTAATATAAATTACAAAAACTTAATTTATATTACAAAAAATGTTGTAAAATTATTGTTCACGTTGGGGTAAGAATGTGTGCATGCTTTCTAGAATGATAAATTATTTTTAAGATCATCGCAATCTCAAAACAGGTGTTCCATAACTTTACTTCAAATTATTATAACTTTAATGGGGTCATTATGAGCAGAACAAGACATATTTTTTAGAAAGTAAAAATGTACACCATTTATGACAGTTGTCCAATATAAACTATATGAATGAATACAAAGACGAATCTCTTACATGTTGAAATGCAAACTACAAACAAAAAAAAAATATAAATAAAGCATAATCCTGTTTTAAGCTTCTCTTTCCCTCCTTTTATACCTTAATAATGCTATTCATGACATTTTGTAATTATATACACAACTCTTTTACAAATAAAAAAAACAACATTGGCTACCAAGTTGAACATAAAATGTAGCTATTTCGTCAAACTTTGCATTATCTGAAAAGGAAGATAAAAAGTAGGGGATATTGTTTTTTAATTTCTAATTAAGAATGCAAATTTGAGTTATTCCTATTCCAATAAGACGCCTAAGCCATATAGCTTTACACAATTTCTTGTGTGCTCCACAAAACAGTAAAAAAAATCATCACACATTTGCAACAACTCTAGGGGAAATCTTTGTCAAACCGTCCAGTGTCTGATGAATGTTACAAGATACATTAAAGCTGACATTAATTCATAAATACGCATTATTTCCCTTTTATTTCCGACAACCGCTATAATTATTGTCGATTTCTATTGTTCTGCTCATCGCTAAACACCCCCTATACATGTATAAGGCTGAAAGCACAATTCATGCTTCACCGCAATCGGGTATTTCATAAACCGTAACACGTTACCTTGGAGGAAAAGACATGTATCAACGCGTGTTGAACAAAAATAATATGTCAACCACTGCACTGAGAGGGAATATATCCAATGAACGACAAAACAAGACAGACTGAAATCCAGGCAAATAAACTTCAAAAATCCTCGATAATTGTAGATCCTTTTCCTATTTATGTTATAACATTACACATGCGCAACCACACACTGTGGGTGATCGAGCAATGTCAATGATAGCATGGATTTTAGAAACGGGGTGTTTTTATAGAACCGATTGAAGAGAGTCGTTGTTACGTTGTTACTTTCTTGGATTTACTATCATTTACCTACTGGGTTGGATGTAGTTCCGCAGGGGTTTTCAAAAAGATGCAGACGTTGTTCACTCTGTATCAACGACACACGTGTTCGATGTGCATGTGAAGTAAGGCAGCACTGTGCCAAAAATATGGATACTAGTACCTTGGAAATTCTTTCAAAGAATAAATATATTTTGTATTTTATTGATTGTTGTTTCCTTTATTCTTTATTACAAACTTTTTACTGCAATTTGTAGTTTATGCATTTAGAAGTCCTTGCAACCTGAATGCCTCGATCGGAAAGCAACCGACCGTAACTTTATCGACCGGTATATATACCCCAGTTGTAGTAGAGAAGCGATCGAAACTAATATGGCGACCTTTTATGAATTCATGTCAGCTTTATATACTGAAGTTTGTACAATAAAGAACATATTTTCAAATGGCAAAACTTGTCCTAAGATATCCATTGATGACACATCATTTATAATATATGTATACGTGACATCACTCACTGCATGAATTATCCCTTTACACTTTAGTATTTAATTTCACGCTACAAAAACATGAAGTTTATATATTAGATTTTCATTTATTGAAAAAAAAAATGTTAGAGATATATTATAAATAGAAAAAAAGGAAATTTTCAAAAAATATAGACTGGTTTATAAATAGTATGTGTTTGTAAACGATAAGAGTTCTTCAGTTCTTTAATTTCTTTAAGCTGATATATTGACATCAATTAAAAAAACCCAAAAGCATTCGGTCTCGGATCTAGGTATTTTTTTCACATATTGTTTTCGTTTAGATGAAAACAACATTAACTTTCAGTACAAAATGCAATTTGTCTGCCATTTCATTGCTATCACAAAATAAACACCATTTTTCATGAATCGAAATGTCTATTCTTCTAATTTCACCCTTTCTCTAAAAAGTTTTAGGAATAATGGATACAACAACAATTTCAAAGAATGTCTCCTATCTTCTCTCTTTAAAGCTGGCATGAGTTCATAAATACGCATTATTTCCCGTTTATCTCCAACTACCGCCATATAAGTTGTCGATTTCTATTGTTCTGCTCATCGCTACACACCCCCTATATAAGGCCGAAAGCAGAATCAGATAACACCAAAGCTAAGGTGGTGGATGTAATGGGGTCGGTCGATTTTTTTTTAAATTTTACATTTTTTCTATATTTACTCTCTCTCTCTCTCTCTCTCACGCAACTTTACTGCAATAAATGTGTGCTAAATCCACTAACATTGTGTTTTACATATTGCTCAAAATAGAAGCTAGCAGCGATTTTGAAATTCTTTTACGAACTTGAAATAACTGGATGGAAATCACATTTGCATCTTTTTGTTGGCAATTGATTGGTTTTTTTTAAAATTAAACAATGGTTCATTTCGGAAGATAAAGTCCGCCTGGGTTAATCATGTTCCTTTATGTATACTAAAAACTACAGTATTGCCTGACTATAAAAATGAGAGGAAACATGAATAAGAATCACTTTCTGTTTATTGAGTTTTAACTACAGCGCACTACAACTTTCTAGAGATCTGTTATAAATAAGTTTTATGTATTTCGTGGTATGCATAAATAAAAAAAAAAATTCCATACATATTCACCTTTCATCTTTAATACAATATTCACACTAATTAGAACTATTAAGATAGACATTCATATATCATATACAGATTTCGATAGGAGAAATAATGAGTTACATATGTACCACCTTTCAATGAGTTCGAACAATTATTTCAAAAGTTGTAGACGTTTTATGTTGCTAAACTGTACTTATTCATGTTTGAAAAATTGTATCAAAATGCAATTTTAATGTGATAGCTTTCCTACTGGCAAGTTGAAATGGCCTTTAAATTTTAAAATACATAAAAAAAAGGATTGAGATTTTTTTCTTTAAAACTTTGCTTTATTATATAGAAATCAGTAAAAAAAAAGTGACGTAAGTTTAGAGAGCACTCATCGCTATAATTGCCCTGATAGGGTACCTGTGTTAGCTCCTACACCATGAACAAATATTTGCAATATACCAATATTTAAGTTCAATTGAATGTTTACATATTAATCGTCAAATTTAAACAAATATTACACAGATTTAACAACATAATCTATATAACAAAAGCCTTACACCACTACCCCATAATATAAGTTGCCATAAATTCATATTAAAGGGACTTGGTCACGATTTTGGTCAAATTTTTTTTTTTATTATTTACAATGCTTTAGGAATGTAATTTTAGTGATAAAATAAAATTTGAGAGTCAGTCGTAGAGTAATGAGTAAGATACAGCGCTCACAATTCTTTGTCATGTAAACAAGGCTCGTGTCCTGTTATTGTTTACATAGGTTCAATATACCTATAAAAATCTTTTTCAAGCTGATATGTCTATCGTTTTATTCATTTTAAGCAAAAATAAACAGTTCCTAACGTTTAACACACTCTTTTTAAGTCTAATACTAGAATTTTCAGTTCAACATTAAAAATGTAAACAAAAGCTTTGTTTTCATAGCAAAGCATTGTAAGATCTGCAACTCGCTTATATTGCAACGAATGACACTCAAATTTTGGTTGCCTATTAAAAATGCCGTACTGAAGCATTGTAAATATTTCAATCTGAAAAATAATTTTTGACCAAAATCGTGACCATGCCCCTTTAAGTATTTAGGTCTAAGCCATAATTTCACAACATTCATGTTTAATGTAATACAAATTACAAACAAACACTATCTATGTTACAATATATATTTTGAAATAAAAATTATCGGTCACATCAGTGTTGAAATGTCTGCCTGCTTTCTAGAATGATTGATGGTTGATTATTTTTAAGATTATTGCAATGTCAAAACAAGTGTTCAGCATCTACCCATAACTTTAATTCAAACTATAATAAATTGAATTGATTTCTTGTGTTTAAAATAAAACATTGGAAAAAATAATGATACATTAGCCACAACTTAAGTACATCTTTATGAAATCTCTGAGTATCACATAAATGCTACAAGACAGTTAAAATGATTTAAATTGTACAACATAGTATACATTGTCAAATTGCAAAATAATTGAAAAAAAAATACAATAACGGATCTTAGAAGTATTCAGAAACATAGTTACTGATAAATGTGGGATGATACAGATCCATTAATGACACATTATTTATAAAACATGTATGTATACGTGAAATCCCTCTCTTCATGAATAATCCCCTTGGAATACACAATTTAGCTCACACCATAAAAACATGAGGTGCTTATACAAGGTTTACGTTTTATTTGTTGATAAAAATGTCAGTGATGCACCATTAATCATAGGTTAAAAAAAAGTACAGATGTTCGAGGAGGCCAGGATTTCTTGTAAATTTTACGTGTAAATGTACATTGAGTGTACCTTTATGTCATTAATAAATGTCTGATCTAAGTAATTTTTGTACTTATTAAACCTTTAGATTCAAGTTAGAAAAATGCATTTTATCTGCTATAAAACTGCTATTACAAAACATTAATTTATTCTCTGTATAGTCTTAGGGATTAAGGATACAACAATTATTTCAAGGAATGTGTCCTATTTTCATTTTTCTAGGTATAATGGTAAAATTGGCCCAAACAAACAAATTAATGGTTTTTTAAAATAAAATAATAGAGAGGTTTAGATTTCAAACGTGTACGGGTACGTGTATGTGTCCTAAGGGAATCACCTAAATTCTTCGCGTATAACGTCATCAGTTTTTGTGACGACAAGGTTTCTACACGTTTTGTAACTTTGTAGACTGTCGGCTACACGTAAGTACAAACTTATAATTTTACAACAAATATAATTTAATTGATGGGTAAATATATTCTTCCGATAGATTTCATAGATTTTTTGACCATTGCTTGCAAATTGATAAGAAATTCACCATTAATTTTGAGTTAATAAAGTAAATTTATGTCAAAAAACTGCGTCTCAATTTACGTATACGTTCACATCCTACAAGTTATGAAATCTCAACTGATTAATTACAAAAACGTGTACTTGTACGTGTAGTTATAACACACGTACGCATAGCTGTACGCGTTTTAAATCTCAACCTCTCTAATACTGTCATCATACATTTATATGGGCTTTGCCTGTTGCCTAATCCATTTGATTACTCAATAAAATATGTTAAAATTAAATTATACCGTCATCATAAAATTTTCAAATATATAAATATCATTCACAGTTTTCAGTTATTAAGAAATATGGATTCTATATAAATGTATGCATTTAGCAGCGTAAATAGCATTTTTGTTTACACAGAGCAACATATAGCAAGTTTGGATGGTTAGAAAGTGTAAAGTAAATAGGAGTAAGTTTTGCAGTCCATATGAATTACATGTATTATGCACAGATCATTTTTAGCTACAGATGTTCAGGAAAGTTACAAACAACATGTGTGATATTAAAAACAGGCTAAATTTAAACACAAACATTTACAACATGTCAATTTGCAAGTTAGATCCATTCACAGACTTCATTTGAGATGGACAAGGTATCCCTATTAGGAGGTTCTGTCTACAACATCTACAACATGACATTGCCAGCTGTTAGTTATTCAGTATCATACAAATTATAAAACGATAGGTCTTGATCTTCATATGAAAAGTTTGAAACAATTACAATGATCCTGTTTTAAATTTTATCTATTTGGTTAAATTCATTTGACTTAAATCAAAAAATTACAATTTATCAATATATATTTTATATGATGAAATAACTACAATGGCCTGTTATTTCAAGCAATTTAATTAAATGGCATGTGACTGTAGATCATGTTAATGAAATGTTTTTTTATCTTATATGTTTTTTTTAGATGATCAGATTTATCAGAAAGATTGTTTGATAGAGCAAATTCTGTAACAACGAACTGTTTAGAAAAATAAGACAAACATTCCTTAAATGTATCTTATTGATTAAAAAAATTAACACGGAACATGTGTCTTAGTCTAATCAACATCAATGATAATGGCTCAGACTTATCTTTAGGACTAATAATTTACATGGATGGTGTGTCTTATTTACCTATTTCTAATAGACATCGATGATTATGATTTAGCCTTACCTGTCAGAGCACCCTGTCTGGTCATATACTTATAGACACACAGCTTGCTGTCCCAAGATCCAACCCAGAGACGGTGAGTGTAAGCATCATAACTCAGGCTGAGTGGTGCATCCATCTTTTTCGAATCTGTCACTATGTGTGAGAGGAACTGACCGTCCTTGTCTATCATTTGAATGGTGTTGCTTAAATCATCACACACCAGAATGTGTGACAGCGTGTCAGTACAGATTCCACAGGGCCATATTCCTGAATTTGATGGATGTCCTGTATAGGAGAAACGATGTCTTCCCCCACGCTCTGTCACCACTACAGCATTATTACTGTCAGACACCACAACATCGCCGTTGTTGTTTTCTGTTACATAGATAGGATCATTATACAGTCCCTGTCCTGTGTTGTCGTGTGGTATTGTTTGAGTCAGTTCTCTGAACTGGTTGTAACGGGTTACTTTGCCTATCAACGGTTCCTCTTTACACATCCCGACCAATAGATCCTCAGTGAACGGGGACCAATACACACACTGTGGTCGCCATCTGAAATCTATTCTTTTTATAAATGTGGTCGTTGTTTTCATATCTTTTGAGAGCTTGTTAATGTTGTAATCCTTATTTATGTATATCAATTCACTATCACTGTTCACTGTGTGAAATCCATTATATAAATCACTACATAAATCCTTCACACGATGTAGAGTTGAACCTGTTGTGTGTGTCAAGATGAGATTATATCCATCACTGACCCAGACCCGGTGTGATGTCACACAGGAAATGTGATAACAACCATCAACAGTTGTTAGTGTAAGAGAGTAACGTATCTTAGGAACGGGCATTAGTTTCAAAAGAAAATCGTTCTCGATGCATCGGTGATCTCTCTTTGTGATTTGGATTTCACTAAGTAACTCCATCACTTTCTTCTTATTGAGTGACTCGGTCATGGAGAGCTGGCTGCTGTGTTGAGGTATCTGGGAGATGCAGGATAGGCGGATTGTCTTAATGTATAAAAGGAATTGGTGCGGACTTTTTTCTGACTGTTCATATATGTGTATATATCTCTGAAGACGGAGAATAAGTCTGACCAACCTTCTCCTTTGTTCTAACCATCTGTGTTTGATATCACTGGTACAAAACACATTGTACATAAAATCGATTTGCATAGAGTCAATTATATTCTTCATTTTCTGGGACTTTTTTAACATATGTGGTTGATAGTGGGATATTTCTGTACGACATGTTTTGATATCAGCTTTGATTCCTGGCATGAGAACATATCCCGAAAAAAAAGCCTCACTTTTGATGGTGTTGATTGTTAATTTGCTCTGTTGTCGCTTTGTTTCATACGCTCCTTGTATATCCAGAATTGTGTGCTGTCCTTTTCCAAAGAAACAACTTTTAAATGTGTGTGAATTGTCCTCGGAACAAGAATCACACAGAGGAACCTGACAATGTTTACAATACTTTCTATAAACTTGCCTCGGATGTCTCACACAAAACTCTTGTGTTAGGATGCTGTTCATTGTCTTTACGGTGCGGCACAATATAATGGTCTGTTGTTTCGGAAGTTTTTATATGGTTCACTTTTACACCTGAGACTGAGATTGCATGGGCAGGATTCGCAATAGTATTCTTCGTCCCTCGGACACTTTGAACACTGCTGGACTTTGTATGGTGTGCTTCTTTTGTCCATGATATAGTGAGTTTAAATTACAATATCACTGATAATATTAATGCAATGTAAGATAAGTTTTTTAAAGCAAAGAAAAAAATCACTGTAGGAAACACAAGACGTTAAAAATACTTTCTCAGGTAAAACTTCTCTAGTGACCTGGAAAAGTAGGATAACAAACGAATTAAACATATCATTGACATACATGTATGGTATCAATATTCTGTATTTATTTTCATTAGTAAAAAAAACAAATTTTGCAATATAAGTTTTGATGAGAGAGTGCAATATTTACAGATATTGAAGAATAATTCAACTCAGACGAAATGAGGGTAGTGATGTTTATTCTAAATATCCATAACTCCAAGAAACATTTCTATGAAATTGGGCAATTGAATGTTATAAGACAGTTTAATTAAATTGTAAAAACAGAGTACATAATATCAAATGTATAAACTTGTCCTAAAATATGATTGATAAAAAAGAATACCTGGTCTCGGTAGTTTTCAGATACACAGTAACTGGTGAATGTAGAGTTACACAGAGTTTAATGATATATGGATACGTAATATCGCCCACTTCACGTTTTATCCCCTTGTAAATCAGCATTTTAGTTCACACTATCAAATACATGAAGTACAAATATAAGGTTTACATTTGTTGATGAAAATGCATTATATGCACGATAAATTTTTCAGACAAAAGTACATTTGTTCTAGAAAGCCGTCCTGGCTCATAAATAGTATGTGTAATTTAACAGTGAGAGTTCTTTAAGTTTGTTAAACTTCAAATTTGGCATCAATTCACAAAAAATAAAAGCAGTTGGTCTATTGTCGGATGTCAGATCTAAGTATTTTTGTATAGATGAAACCTTATATTCTAGTACGCAATGCGCTGCGTTCTGGATTCAGTTTGCGCACTCGATTCCATACTTTATTAGTAAAAATCTACAAAAGACAAATGAATGTTGTTGCAATACACATATATTTATAGACATGATAACAATCACAATAATCCGACTCCATATATTTCCGTATATAAATGTATTAATAACTCAAACTGTTTTAGTTTCATCAGCAACTATGCGTTCAGCAAACTCAAACAGAAAATCACTACATTGATATTTACTTATATATCGTAAATATGCCATGCACTTATACTGTATGAGAAAAACAGCCTTATATTGTATGCTTAAACGATTAAATAATACTATCGACATATATTCAGAAAAGTACAAAGTACATGTTTCCGTTCCCGACCAAGACAAAATTTTGTAAAACTCCGCGCACGTTTTCGCAACTTAATTGGAACTTGCCTTATGCTAGGAAAAATCAGTAATAGTATCATAACTATCAGGAAGTACCAAATTTTTCCATTTACTTATACATCAAAGAGAATCGATAAAAAGTCGTGTTTACCATACTTCCAACATAAAGTTCATTTTCATCAATATACTCTTATTTATCGAATTATTACTTATCTCAAGGATGGTAATAAGTAACGGAAGTGTACTGTTACTTACTCACTCATACAATTCTGTCTGTCATCACAAAGAATAAGGTGTATTGAAGTTTTTACCATTGTCTACATAACACTTTGAAAATGGACCACCTAATTCACTTTCAAATTGACATCTACCTTCCCATAGTGAGGGAATAAGATTTAAAGCACAGAAAAAAATCACTTAGAAAAAACAAGACGGTAGACATCCTTTCTCAGGTAAAACTTCTTAAAGTACACAGACAGAGTGCAAAACCATCGATTAAGAAGCTTGTATGTATCCTGAACGATGTCAAAAACTAGAAGGAAGAATACTATGGAACATCATCAGACATAGAGCAGACAAAGAGTTGAAATTTGCAAAATGTTCTCCGAAATCACTCCCAACATCCCCGACTATTTGTAACTCTTCCTTAGCGAAAGGTTTCAATAAAAAAATGGAATGGACCTGGAAACGTGGTAACACAAATGCATTTACACATCATTGACATATGGTTCTCAATACACTGAATGTATATCCATTAGTAGAAAGAAATAATATATAGCAAAAGAATCTTAAATGACAAACTGAATAGGGTTAATTAGAGTAATGAGTGCAATGTTAACATATTGTTATGGGGATTCAACTCAGACGAAACAAGAGAAATAATGTCTATTCCAAATGTTCACAACTCTCAGGGACATCAGAAACAAATCGGCCAATTAAAACTTAAGACAAAGTACATATTACCAAATGCCAAAACTCGTGCTAAAATATGATTGATGAGAAAGTCCAATGCCTTGTCTCGGGTAGCATTCAGATACACAGTATCTGGTCCATGTAGAAGAGAACTCAGAAGAACTCCCCCCCCCTCCCTTAAAAATAATATTCGTAAATTTTTAAAAGAAAGATCAAGATCCATTTGGATATAAACATTCAAGGATTCTGGGATAATACATTTTTTCAAATTACGAATACTATGTAGAAAAACTATTGATTCAGCTTTAACAGATTATGAAAATTGATACTCTTTCTTAATGAATATTAGTCAAAAATTATAATCCTTGTATATCTAAAAGGGTGTGGCATTTTATTCAAACAGATGATGAATGCAAAAATGTTACACATCAACTCATATTATTGCATGAATTAAAGAGAAAATCTAACAAATTAAAAATGAAATAACAAAAGATATTTGAGTTATTAAGAGATTTAGCTAGACCCCTGAATTTGTGGACCTGAAGAAATTTACAAACATATTTGCTCAAATGTGCAAGTAATTCTGGTAATACATCTGAAATCCAATCCTTAATTATTAAGTCCACTAAACTTAATTAGAGTTAATTTAGGATCCGGTGACATACCTGTTGTAATGATTATATGTAAGAACAATAACTCTGTATGTAATGTATCTTTGGATTATTGCCCTTGATTAAAAGAGTCTGAAATGCATAGTGTGTTCCATGTGATGGGTCATTGACAAACGGTATTAATTTATGGTAATCCAGTGCTTAAGGATACTACATTGGCGACGAGGATTGTGAATAGACTCTATGATTTAGAATGGCGCAGTTAATTACGACTGATCTAGGGGGAATTCCTACATTTGATTGTGATGGAGAACCGACTACGGTAGGGGTCAGATGGCAAAAATGGCGCAGAGCTTTTGAGTTATTTGTTGTCGGTAAAGGAAAGAAAATGCGGCACAAAGAGAGCATTATTATTGCATTGCGGAGGTATGAAGATGCAAGATATATATTTCACATTTCCCGCGGCTCGCGAACCTGATGGAGATTAGACGGTGTACGACATAGCTATGGAACAACTTGACAACTACTTCCGGCCTAGAGTAAACACACCATTCGAAAGGCATGGATTTCGTTTGATGACACAAGAACCGACAGAGAGTGTGGATCAGTTTGTGACTCGATTGAAACAGAAAGCGCAACATTGTAACTTTGACAAGGAGACGAACATATAAGGGATCAAGTCATCGAAAAATGCAAATCATCTCACTTACGTAGGAAATTACTGGAGAGAGGAGGTGATTTGACACTCGAGCAAACGTTAACTACAGCAAGGGCTTTTGAACAAAGTCAACAACAAGCTACCGGAATTGAAGGAGGAAGGAATTCAGAAGCTTTTGTGAATAAAGTAAGTGTACGAAAACACAAACCGAACTCAAGTATAACTTGTTATAGGTGTGGTCAAAGAGGACACATTAAGTCAGATCCAGCATGTCCAGCCATCGGTCAAAAATGTCTTAAGTGCAACAAGCCCGATCACTTTGCTAAGTGCTGTAAATCGTTCACACCAAAGACTCACAATTATAGTCACAAATATTCCGGACGCAGCAAACCGAAGCCACGAGTTAGACTGGTGGACACAACAGACCAGGAGGATTCTGATGAAGCTTATGCATTTACATTGTCTATGGATAACCCACAAGAAACACTTGAAACACTTACAGCCAATGGACCGTTTCACCCAACCGTTACCACAAATATTGGTGGAGTAGAAGATATTGTGATGATTGTCGAGTCTGGTGCTAGTTGTAACGTACTGGATCGCTTCTTATGGGAGGATTTAAAGAAGAGAAGAGTAAGATGTACGTCACAGCGATCTAGTAAAAAAACTTTATGCGTATGGAAGTTCAAAACCACTGGACACCCTAGGAAGCTTTATGGCAGACATTTCAGTGGGAAATTCTTCAGTGAAAGCAGTGTTTATTGTGATTCAAGGTAAAGGACAGGCCCTGTTAGGACATAAAACAGCAACAGAGCTCGGAATTCTGAAAGTGGCACATGCAAATTTCCTGCCAGAAGCCAATATATTTACCAAATATGAAAAGTACTTTAATGGTGTGGGAAAGTTAAAGAACTTTAAGTTGATGTTACATATAGATGAGAATGTTACACCTGTAGCACAGCAAGTCAGGAGGATTCCATTCGCTATGAGGGAGAAGGTTGAGGCAAAACTCAAGGAGTTACAGGACATGGATATCATTGAGCCAGTTGAGGGACCATCATCTTGGGTCAGCCCTATTGTTGTCTCACCGAAGCAGTCTGGAGATATTCGTCTGTGCGTGGACATGAGGCAAGCTAATGAGGCCATTATTAGAGAGAGACATCCAATACCTACCACTGATGAGATCCTGCACGAGCTAAATGGGAGTTGTATTTTCAGCAAGTTAGACCTTAAGTGGGGTTTTCATCAATTGGAGCTAGCTGATGAATCTCGTGACATTGCCACTTTTGTTACTCATATTGGACTGTTTCGCTACAAGAGACTTAGTTTTGGTGTCACGTCTGCACCTGAGATTTATCAGCACACCATTCAGCAGGCACTTCATGGATGTGACGGAGTGATAAATATGTCGGACGACATTATTGTACATGCCAAAACAATGGAAGAGCACGACCGCAGATTGCTAGCTGTGATTAAGAAATTAGGCAGCAAGGGATTGACATTTAATAAGGAAAAATGTCAACTTCGTCTCCGAAAACTAGAGTTCATGGGACACGTCTTATCAGACAAAGGAATCGACCCGACCCGAAAGCTATAGTAGAAGCTAGACCACCAACAAACGCATCAGAAGTCAGAAGTTTCCTGGGATTGGTTACATATTGTGGAAAGTTCATTCCAAACCTAGCATCACTGTCAGAACCGTTTAGACTTTTGACGAGGAAAAACCAACCATTTACTTGGGGTCCTGAACAAGACAAAGCATTCCGAAAGCTGATAACAAGTTTATCGAAAGCTGAGACTTTAGGATATTTTGATCCAAAAGCGAGAACTCAATTGATAGCGGATGCCAGTCCTGTGGGGCTTGGTGCAGTGTTAGTACAGATACAACAGGGAGAGCCCCGTATTATTTGCCTTGCAAGCAAAAGTTTGACAGATGTTGAAAGAAGATACTCGCAGACCGAGAAAGAAGCCCTAGCATTGGTGTGGGCGTGTGAACGCTTTTACATGTATTTGTATGGCATCGAGTTTGATTTGCTGACAGACCATAAGCCTTTACAGTTCATTTACAGCAAGAAATCAAACCCGTGTGCACGCATTCAGCGATGGGTATTGAGACTCCAACCCTTTCAGTTCACAGTAAAGTACATTCCCGGACACAAAAATGTTGCTGATGTACTTTCTCGACTGTGTATATATAAATCTGATGCACCCTCACCAAGTGAAATATCAGAGGATTTTGTGAGATTGGTGGCTCTGCAAGCCGTACCAAGAACCTTGACGATTCAGGAGGTGGAGAAAGAGTCCGCTGGAGATCTTGAGCTACACAGAGTGAAAGAAGCCTTACTAACTGGAAATTGGACAGATTGTGAGAAAAGCTACGTATCCGTTAAAACTGAACTGTGCAGCATAGGAAAGGTGATTCTCAGAGGTACACGTATTGTGATTCCAACCAGTTTGAGGGAGAGAGTTTTAAGCGCTGCTCATGAAGGACACCAAGGAATCACTAAAACCAAACAACGACTGAGAGAGAAAGTATGGTAGCCAAAGATTGACAGTGATGCTGAACGTGTTTGCAAGAAATGTTATGCATGTCAAGTAGTAGGAGGTCCATCGTCACCTGAGCCTTTACGCCGTAAAGTGCTTCCAGATTATCCATGGCAAGCTACAGCAATTGATCTAATGGGACCGTTTCTAACAGGAGAATCAGTATTGGTGTATGTGGACTATTACAGCCGTTTCTTTGAAACTTTTATTTTGAAGAACACAGGATCAACCAAGATCATTGAATGTTTGGAGGAGATTTTTGCTCGATATGGTATTCCTGACACCCTGAGGAGTGACAATGGAGCCCAATTTCGTTCAGCAGAATTTGAAAAGTTTTTAGAGGAATACGGCATCAACCATGAAACATCCACACCTTATTGGCCACAAGCTAATGGAGAAGTCGAGCGACAGAACAAGACCTTACTCAAGGCTATCAGGACAGCTCATGTTGAGGGAAAGGATTGGAGAAAGGAGTTGCCAAAATTTCTATCAGCTTATAGAAACACACCACATACAGTAACTGGAGTTGGACCAAACAAACTCATTTTCCGATATCCAGTGAAGACCAAGATTCCCAGTTTTCCAGAGAGAGATGAGGAAGATATCCGAGTTAAAGACTGGATAAAAAAAGAAGAAAGAGAAAGAATATGCAGACAAGAGTAGAAACGCAAAATACAGCCAAGTACAAGTTGGAGACCAAGTGTTGGTTCAGCAGCCAAAAGAAACAAACTTTCACCTGCCTTTGAGACAAAACCATACGAGGTCGTTGGACGTACAGGAAATGAAGTTTTGCTGAAGGCACCACATGGAGGTGCATATCGCAGGAACGTAAAGCAAGTGAAAAATCTGGAGATTGGCGGTAGCTTTCCACTTGATGATGCAGACGATGTGACTGACCTAGATCTTCCACAAAGTAAACTACCAGATGATGGGGACGACCTGAAGATCACTGACATGGACGATGACCAGAAGATTGAGACAGACCGTGGAGACTCTGTGTGTACAAGACTAGTTCGGCAACACAAGTTACCGGATCGGTTCAAAGACTTTGTTTTGACATAAAGTGAAAATTTTATGGACTATTTAAAATTTTTTGACGCAACTTATTTCAGTGAATTTTATCTTGATTTTGGACTTTAAAGTTAAAACTCATTTCAGTTTAAATTTCAAATAAATTTGAATTATGTTTAAAATTAAGAAAAGGAGGAATGTAATGATTATATGTAAGAACAATAACTCTGTCTGTAATGTATCTTTGGATTATTGCCCTTGATTAAAAGAGTCTGAAATGCATAGTGTGTTCCATGTGATGGGTCATTGACAATCGGTATTAATCTATAGTAATCTTGTGCTTAAGGATACTACACCTGTCTACGAAAATGTTAAGTCTTTTTAAATTATCACTTACTATGTGTTGACAAAACAAAATCGTTGCCTAAGCAATGATTCGATATTTTTGATATTTTTACCTTTTGAAAATCCAACCTCTGACACATTTTTAACGACATAAAGCACATAGGTCAATTATATCAAAAGTTAAATTAACACTTCACAATTTTTACTCCAATTTATTATTGCTGAGGAAACATAAATGGGTTTTAAAGCTTAAAATGATACATGTTTCTGCACAGGGTTCTTACACTTTTAATACCAATTTGCAGAATTTATTGACTTCAGATTTTAGATAAGAGCAAGCTAGAAATCTCTGTGGTTAAAAGATATAGGAAATGGGTAGTGTGAGTCAGCTATTACGTCGCACCGAATGTTTTCGATCTCAGAGGCTTCAAATATGCATATTGAAGTCAGGCGTCTTATCAGCTCTATAATTCAACAATAGCTGTGAAACAGATGGAAATAGCTTCGTGTTATAGTCTTCTTTCTAGAAACTAGGTATTTGAAGTCAAATATAAAATCTAAACGTTTATTGATTTTAAACTATTTCTTCATTGATTTGTAGTGTAAATGAGTTCTAGAAATAAATGTAACATTAAAAATAGATTGTTTCTGCTGTTGCAACAATTAACTTGTTTAATAGCAATCCCCCCAATGAATTATTTCCGATCCGCGTCTTACCTAGTAGTAGCAATAATAGTAAAATAGACTATAATGTTTTATGCAGAATGTTCCTTGAGAATGGCTTTATACACTATGTTTTTATCCAAAAAAGACACACATTTCTTTTTAAAAGCAAGGTATTGCAAACCAAAAGCATCAAACTTCAGGTCCCCTGAACTTTTATTAGAGCACCTCTGGATTTATTGCATGCTTAGCATCGATACAGAAAACATTTTAAACACATTCACAAAGGTTACAGAGTACATTGATGAAACGCTTCTTATAAAGCATGTGCATGTATACGTGAGATCGACAACATCACGAATATTCCCGGTACAATTCAGTATCTTAGGTAACACTAACAAATCCAGGAGATATAAGGTGGTCATTTGCTAATAAAAATGTCAGAGATACACTATAAATATTTTAGAAAAAAGTACAAATGTTCCAGGAGGACAGACTGGCTCATAAATTGTATGTGCTTATCAACAACTAGAGTTCTTTATTTGTCTAACCTTCAAAGTTGACACCAATTCACATAAATTTGAAAGCATTTGGCCTTTAACAAATGTTGGATTTAAGTTTTTTGTAAAGACAAAGCATTAAATTCTAGTACGGGATGCGTTTTATCTGCTGTCTGATTGCTTTTACAAAAGGTACACATTTTTTCAAGAAGTGGAATGTCTAAGTAACTTCTGGTTTCATTTTTTCTCTGAAAAGTTTTAGAAACTATGGATACAACACATATTTCTTGAAATGTGTCCTTTTTTTGATTTTAAGGTATAATGAAAATGCCCATCTGCAATAAACGGAATTGTCAAATTCATAGGTTATTTATCAAATATAACTGACATGATACATCTAGTAAAGCTTCGCGTCGGTTGACAATGGCTTTCTCGGGGTGTGAATTCCAACAGTTACCCTCCAAAACAGGCACTATTTATATAATCTGTATCTTAATGACTGATAATTAAGACGACGGACGGTGTGTCTTAGTAACCTTTATCTGATTAACACCAATGGTGATGCTAAAAAAATACCTGTCAGAGCACCTTGTCTGTTCGTTTTTAAATTCATATTATTTTAAAAATGACCATGTGAATGACCTCGTTTTTACCAGGGCACATGCCAAGTGCAATGTTTCGTTATTTTTCTTAAAATTTTCATGAGAAGTATTGCTCAATCATTTCGAGGTTGGCTTATGAAGAAAAGAAAGCAATTATCAGAGTTTGTTAAAATATTTTATGATAAACTTTCTTCAAAAGATAAGCACAGTGGCTGTTTAAATCGATTTATGAAATGAGTACTGAACCAGATCAGAATGTAAAATATATATCCATGGGTCCCAATTCTGATAACTAATCTAGGTTGGTAGTTTAAATGACGTGAGCTAAATAAAATTTTCTACAGTACTGTGACATTGATGTTGAAAAGCATATTTTAGCACGTTAAACTATAGCACGGTCAGCCACTACTTGCACACCATGAAGTGTGTATTGATGACGTAAAACAGCTATATATTACTTCATAAGCGATTTTTTAATTTAGTGATTATGACGTTATATTCGATTGAAAACACAATGTTCGTAATAATAACTCCTAAAAGATGCGCGATATGTCTTCTCAAAGGGCATTGTGTCAGTCGTTCTTGAGCAAAAACTTGAAGTATAGGAAGAAAAGAAAGTAGAAGAAAAAACAAAAATGCATGTTTACTCATCGTAACTGCTTTTCTGGATCTTGCAATTTTAGATCTAGGAAATGTCAATTTTGTCAATAAAATTGACTTTGGTAAAGAATAATGAAAATAAATTTATGTTTAAAATTGGCCTGTTTATACATGTAAGGACAGCAGTATCAACATCGGGGAACATTATAAATAAAGAAACAAAGAATTAATACAATGTGAGTATCAGTGATATGCAGTGAAAAATACATATAGACCAGATACAGGAACGTGATGCAGTGTGGGAATTAAGAGGTTTGGATCCCATAATATCAAGCGACTCCATTGCTCCCTTGAGTGCACCGCTATAAAGTAGAGGAAAACCAATCAACAGTTCACCTGATGTTATACACTTTCTGGATTCATTGTCCATTAAACAGTTGTAAACTTTCTGTACACCATGAAAGCATCAGCCTAACAAAACCACGATATCCATCTCGGGAACGTCGCAAGTCATAGCGACTGATCAAACAGTGTAACATGCGTAAATGCACCTGTGATTTAAAGTTATAAATCTTTTATTTGATTTACGGAGCTTAACTGTATCGGTTTAAAATTTTATTGGAAGGGGGACAAAAATGTAATTTTTATTTCCGGAACTTTTGATTCCAGTAATAATTCCTTATGTCAATTACATAGTAACAATTTGTTCCTGTACGATTTGGCGAGCAGCCATACTGTTTTAAGTTTTAAATAAAATTGATAACATACAGTGTATTTGTTATGAAACGTTGTGTTATTGAACATACGAACAAACACTTCATGTTTTTATTTTTTGCGTTCGAACACTTAAACGTTAAAAAATTAATATAATGATTATTAATTTATCAAATTCAAAACAAGTTATCAACTAAAACAATCTTAGTCCTTGATTGGTTTGATCGAGCTCTAGTCGAGTACTTGTTGGCATGCCTCATCGGAGCTCTTCAATTTATCAATACGTTGACTTATGATTGCATTCTGTGATAGATTAATATAATTTAATTTCTAATAATTTTAACCTGAATTTTATTTGAGTTTAAATTCGTTAATATTTAATTTCTTGAAGATAATCTGCTTGCCGCACCAAGAACAATTTCAGAATCAGTTCCAAGTTTTCTCGTAAGTTGATTTACTCTTATTGCGAGTTACTATGTTCCAAAACTATAATATTTGTTTTTATCATATTTTATCATTTTCACCTTTGGTTCATAAGACATTTGTATCATAAAATGAATTAATCTTAGAAAATAGGCTAATTTGAGTGGTTTTGCGTAAAGTATTCACACCTGCTAAATCTCACAAAATGACCTTTATTATCGAACATTTTTCTTTTAAGCATGAGACATGCAACGTTTGAATTAAAGGATTTTTAATGAACATATCCGTGGACTATAACATATCGTATTGTGATTAATTGAAATTTTTCGCAAATGCAGTTTGCAGTTCTAAAATACACATTTGGAAGAATCTGCATCGTACATTTTAAATGCCCAAAAAACCGAAATACCGAAAAACTGACATCAAATTGATATATTTGAATTTGTATCTCTAATTTCGTCCTTCATAAAGAAAGCAAACATTATCGTTATTCCGATCCGTATACGCTAATTGTAAAGAATACTTTTCTTTTGTGTTCGCAATACTATGCCTGGAATCCTAATTAACGTCTCTAAAGAGAACACTTATCGGGGTTTCAAATCATTTATTACTGATCTAATACAAAGTTCAATGTCTTATGTTAAGTGTCTACTCATCTATCAATAAAATAGCCGTGTTTTTAAGAAAAGTGTTAAAAGTGTGTCTAAGAGATTTTTTTCTCATTTTGATATAACATTGAATTATTTTTTCACAATATTGTTTTCTTGCTAATTTAAAAAAAGAACAATGGGAAAAGTCATAACACACCGCCAATCCATTCAAATTTAAGATACCTGGTACTGACCGAATACTCTGTGAGATCATATATTTCACAATCGTTATCGGGCTTGGTTTTGTCAATTCTGACAATGTGTCGTAACTGAAAGCGTAAAGCCGGTTTTATATAAGGAACGCGAATCTATTAATTGCATCGCGTGTTTTTGAACAGGATATGTATTTTGGTGTCACTTCATGGAACGATCCGTAGGCAACGTGGTTATTTATAGATGTTATCGAATTGACATCCTTTGGTTCAATTCCTATATTATAAGACTATCAGTTCTTCTACAAAGCAAAGAACGGAGCGTGGCTGCAAACATTCCAAGTATGTCTCTTCAGTTTTTGCTAAACAGACTCATAAACTTAAGGGCATTATTTGTTGTAATGTTGTGCTGTAATGATTTGTGCAGGGTGGTAATGATATGCTCGAAAAAACCAAAACATTTACGACAAAGATTATTGGGATGGAGAGTAGAGGAAAAAAATAAATCTTGGGTTTTGAATAAATCAAGAAAAACGACAATATTATCTTGGATCATCCAAACTTCATCCACTATCTTAGATATATGATTATGTATACAGAAAGAGCACACCAAAAACAGGATATACTTCCCATAATAAAGCAAACCTTATTAAAGGGACTTGGACACGATTTGAGATCAATTTTTTTTTTATTTTTTATGTATAAAATGTTTAACTGGTGCATTTTAAATGATTGATCAAAATATTGAATGTTAAAGTCAAGTTACAAGCGAGATACAGAGGTAAGAATTGGTTGTTATGTGAACAAAGCTCGAGTCTTATAGTTGTTAACACAAAAAATGTAGAGAATTACCATTTCGTAGACAAAATGACATGTAAAAAACAATTTAAACAAATTCAATATCTTCATAAATACTATTATCAACAAAAAAAAGATGCATTTGATTGAAGCTTGAGAATATTCGAGCTTTGTTTACAAAACAAAGAATTATGAACTTTGTGTAAAGTTCCATATCGCACCGCTGCTCTTCTTTGAAATTGAGGGTGTAAGTACTAAGTTAAAACAAGCCAATATCATAAATCTCCTTCATGCGAAAAGTTGTTATTCTGTTACAATTTGAAATCTGTAGTGTGTTTCTCATGTAAGAGTATCCCTTCACAGATTAATTAATAGTAGTATTTGCAGAGGCTTTCTGGTAACCTTGATAAATATGTAGGAGCACCGAAACACATTTATTATAAATAAATTACAGAAAAATATATTGCTCTCATTTAATTGAGAAAAAAACAAAGGGACATGTAATACGATAATCAACTAAAGTGGATGCCTTACATTTACACGAGGGGTTGAAATCTGCAGCATTCTACAAATCAATTTCTAGAAGAAATCATGGGTCACTAATTAGTTCTGGAGGTTTTCATTGACAAACGTGTTATTTAGTTTCTTAACAGACATTGCAGCTATATGTGAAACTATAAGCAACAGGGGAACTAGAAATGTGAAATAACGCACTAGAAAGAACCAATAAGCTAAGAAAAGCGGGAGCATTCGGACTTAAATTTCTTAAAAATGAATTCTTTTGATCTAATTTATTTTGACCTCACTTAACAATAACGCAGCTTCTTTAAATTAATTTTCCCAAAAGATGAAAGTTATAATAAATCTAAATGTTAAAAAAACATCAATGAAATTAAGTTGACATATTCCAAAAAAAGATATGAAATTGAAAATGCCTTCCTTTAAAAAAGAAAAAAATGTTTACGAAATGAGACCATACCTAATTGTATATGTGGTCACATGGCCTATGATTGGCTATTTACCTTACCCTGGCAAATTCTCTTACCCAGGGGCAGATATTTTAACATTTTTTTGTTTAACAATACAATCATTACATGGGGATTCGGACAAACACTATTTTGATAATAAACATTTTTTTGGCAATGACATGGGTCATTAAACTGGTAAGTCACTTTTAACTGAGCTCTGGCGAATTTGCAAAAGTTTAACACTATTTCAACGTCGTTCCTCTCCATTCAGTGGTAATAATCCACACCCTGTATTTACATTTCACATCTTAAAACAAAAAAATAAATAAAATCAAATTAGATAGATAAACTTACCTGGATATGGAAGTTAAACATACAGTTTATTCGTGATGTTAGAATATTTAAATGTCTGGCGTGCAATAATCCACATATCTAAAGGCAAGTTTACCCGAACCTGTGCAGAACTTTTCGGTCGTATGATAGAAGTGTCACCTGATTGGTTAGACTGCTATATAATTTTTGTCAAACCATGGAATGTTGTACTAGATTATATGGAGATGTGTGTTTGTCTTAAGCCTAGCAGTAATATGTACAACAAATAAGAGTACTGTAAAATATTTTGATAAGTTTTCGCGATATTTAGTCATCCTTAGCATTTTCCAAAGCTTTATTTTACAAGGAGCATACATGTAAAACATTCTTTTCTTGGATATCACAGTACGATTTTTAAAAATGTCAATACACAAGAGTGACTGTCCTTCAAACATTAGATTGTAGCAGTTTAAAACGTCAATACTTCAGACAGACTGTCCTTCATGCAACAAAGTGTAATGATGTAATAGGACACTTGTTTACCTTCGTTCATGCCAACAGCATTCAGCAAACTGTAAGCTAAACGGCGTGTGTAAGAATGAAAATATTTTCAGAATTTAAAGTTAAAGCAATTAAGCTGTCTTTAAAAAGTCTGTTAAATGTGATTGCCAGTCTTGTTTTCAATTACGAGCATTAATATGAATATTTAGAATGTCGATCGATGGATCAGATAAAAAATGCCTGATTGCATATATCTTAGATTTATTTTTTTATTTTCTTTTCATTGTTAATTGTTTTATCAAATATGTTGTTATAAAGGAATGTGTTTACTGAGTTATCAGAGCTTTTCTCACACATTAAGTTACGTTAAGTTACGTGAATTAAATTGAACATATGCATTTGGCCAGATATGTAGGAAGAATTAAAAACAGGACCGTACACACATTTGTATATTTTAGATTGTCCATCTTTAATACATATATAATATAGTACACTTGCTGCCAAACAAATAAACACTCAAACCAATTATAGTATAAGTGAAGCAGAAAAAAAATACTTATTTCAAATGTTTGAAATATTGTTTGTTAAAGAGCTTAGAAGAAGAAATGCAACTGAAATCTATTCACATAGTTTCGATATATTGTGACTTATAATTTTTAGTTTTATTTTTTCATTTGGCGATAGGATACGTTGTACTATAATGTTAAAATTATATCCCATTCGCCATGCAATACATAATTTTCAGCAATGCAATTATTTCTATTGATACGCTATAATTTTAGTGTATGTAAATTATTTTTGTTTTTCGTCTTAAAAAAGGAGAGAGGTGCAAAAAAAAAAAAACAACAACAAAGAAAGCAACTATTGAAAAGGAGGTTTCTGATTGAATATATAGATAACACAAGCACATATTGTTTAGAACAGGAACCCCCCACCCTCCCCCAACTGATCCAATATCGACCACATAATTTGTTTTGATTGAAAACTGTTCATGTCACAGAGTTTTATGAGTTAAAGTAGGTTTACTTAAAAGAGACGCATATTCATTTAAACACCATTTTGACATACTACAGGACCAGCATTCATATGACTATGACTATGATTTCTATTTTGAGGAGGATTAAGTGGGCCAAAGGTCAAAATCGATGGTGAGTATGTCGTGTCCAACAACACATTTATATATATTTATCATTTCATTTTCATAAACTAAATTTAAAATCTACATATTGATAGCTTATCTTTTAAAAAATGTATGAACATTTTTTTACACTTATATTCTTCACGATTGATACCTTCTAGCCGCTTCTCTTATCCTTTCTCTCTCTCTCTCTCTCTCAGAGTCTCTCTCTCTCTCTCTATCTCTCTCCTCTCTCTCTCCTTTCTCTTTCTCTCTCTCTCTTTTCTTCTTCTTCTTCTTCTTTTTCTTTTCATGTATTTTCTTATAATTGAATGTCATATTCAATTAAGCTATAGTTCAATAGTAAAATAATTCACCAAGGACAAGAGCCGAATTTCGTCTGAAATGACTAAATATTGAAAATGCTGTTTAAGGTAAGACTTTGCAATCTTAACATTTTCAAGTTTACATTTCAACAAAAAATCAATATTTTTGCTTTATTTGAACTTATACCTTGCTAAACAACAATTTTATTATGTATTTGGAAACACTTTCTTTGTAGTTTTTTTTTTTGAAAATTATGTGTCAAATCTATGTTTAATATTGTATACCAAAGTAAATTTCAATGAGATAGAGTATACCTGTTTTAAGAGTTGAAGAAGAAAAGAGGCCAGTGCAAGAAATTTAAATCAAAAAACTAAAAAAGAAGCCAGTTGACCATGAAATTGCAAAAATCGAGCTATGTAAAATTGTGTTATATATTCTATTCTTTTAAATTTCGTTATTTTCTATACAAAAGATATTTCTTAATGTTATCAATACAAATGAAATGTTTCTGTAGGTCTGTCTGTCTGCCAGTCTCTCTCTCTCTCTCTCTCTCTCTCTCTCTCTCTCTCTCTCTCTCTCTCTACTTCTGTGTGTGTTGGGTTTTTTCTAACTTTTCTCTTGCGTTAAGGTTTATGTTAATGTATTACCAACAAAATTAAAGAAAACAATGAACATCACAGGTTTTTGTATCTTCAGATTTCTTGGTCGATTTTTTTTAAATCCCGGGATCACTTACAGGTATTACGAAACGTGTAGTCTAGGTGCATGTGTCCTTGTCTCACAATCTTATCTTGAAAAGGTGTTTTTTTTTTTTTTACCAAGGTCTTATTTAAAGATTTTATTAAACATGTTTTATTTTGGTCGTAATTCAATATATCCTAATGCGTAATTGAAGAAAAATAGAAGGTTAACTGAGCAAAGGTTGTTTCATGTGGTCAAATACAAACAAAGTTTAACGAATTACTTACAGACTCTCGATGTTACAACAAAACGACAATTAAAATCAACACGATCTTAAAACATAAATCCACTATCCATTTTGATTTCGTCTCTTGCAATTTGTGTCATCATCTAGACATTGAAATCAATCAATGCAAGGTATGAATATGTTTTATAAAGTATAGAAAATAAAAATAAACATTTTGATGCATTTTAAATACAGACAAATCGAAAAGTGTCACAAAATATATTAAGGAAAAAGCCACCATGAAACTTTTTTTCATTATTTGAATTACTTATAAAAGTTTTTTTTAAAAGTTTAATACAAATACAGCTTCTAGGAGATTCCATTAATAAAAGTCATCTCATGTGCAACCACTCTGAATTGTGTTTCTATAAAGGACAGCCGATGAGTTTCATCATTAGTCAAGCAAGGAAAAGAAACACAACTCATTGTTTAATGTATCCAAAGAGCAGGGATATAGTCTTTGGCTGTAGGGACAAAAACAATTCTTAAACAATACCGATCGTTGAAAAATCAATAAATTGATAAATTGAATAAATTGGATACGTTTCTTATGAAATTGATTTTAGAATAAATGAATTATGACTAGATCTAATTATTTTAAGAATATGTTTATGAATTTAATCAAATAAATGTACATGCATTGTATTGCTTACTTTAGATTGTTCCAAATGATTGATACAGCTACAGTGCATTGCCTTATAAATTTTAACAAATTAATTGTAAACGTTATAAACTGATTTGTAAAGAAATATATCTTTTAGTTCTAGAAAGTTCAAATTCGAGTACACTCAGGTGACCGTTTTCTATCTGTTTTCGTCAGTCGTCGTGCGTAGTGCGTTAACATTTTTACATGTTTTTCTTCGTCTTAAAAACTACGGGGCTAATTAAGGTCTTCCGTTTCCAACGGAAGACCTTATTGTTTTCGTTCGGTTTCTTTTTCCCTATTATTATTATTATTATTTTTCTTTTTTTTTCTTACAAATTTTGTGCACGCGATTTCTCAGAAACGGCTCGACCGATTTTCATGAAACTTTCAGATATGATAGATAGTGATCTAAACCTTATAGGTTTTTTATGATATTGATGACGTCACTTCCGTTTTTGAAATTTTGACGTTTTAGCGATTTTTAGAGGGGTGGCTTGTTCCTCTAACTCCTCCTAAACTATAAAAGATATTGAGTTCAAACTTTCATGGAATGGTAGACAACAGATTGTAGATTTGCAATTTTATTTTCATTTTGAACTGGATTGAAAGGCGCCGGAGCTCGCCTGGACCCGAAAATTTAGTTTAAAAAAATGTCGTATTTTTTTCTTGTTTTCTTTGTTTATCTCTTTTCTGAAAAATATTTTGTTAAGACATGTAATGTAAGAAAGGTGAATATTTACAGGACCTTTCATTTGATATCAAGAAAAAGGGGCTGGCCCCTCAAATTAGGGGACCAAAGGGCTTTAAAGTCTTTTATCTGTAGCCCTTTACTGAGAATTTTTTTGTGAAATGTTATAGAAGCAAATATGTTTATCTTACAGTAATGTATCCAAGTAATGTAATGATTTTATCATATATTACGTAATTAAGGGTTTTGAAGGGCCAAAAGTCTAAAATTTTGATCACCCATATCTCAGAAAGAAAAAATATTTTGTAATGCAATACAGAAGAGAAGTTGTTTCAAATGATGTTCCTAACAAAATGCAACCTTCAAAATTTCGTTAAACGGCCCCTAAAAGGAGTTAAGGGACCAGCCCCTAAAACCTTCTTTCTCATATATCTCCAAAACGGTAACGATATTTTAAACACTTGTTGAACAAAATTTGTGTAGAATTAAATAACCTTTTATTTGATACCAAGAAAAAGGGGCTGGCCCCTTAAATTAGGGATCCAAAGGCCTCTAAAGTCTTTAATCTGTAGCCCTTTATTGAGAGATATTTTGTGAAATGATGTAGAAGCAAATGTGTATATTTTATAGTTATGTATTCAAGCAACGAAATGATGTTATCATGTGTTACGTAATTAAGGGGTTTTAGGGGCCAAAAGTCTAAAATTTTGATCACACATATCTCAGAAAGGAAAATATTTTGTAATGCAGTACAGACGAAAAGTTGTTCAAAATGATGTTCTCAACAAAATGCAACCGTCAAAATTTAGTTAAACGGCCCCTTTTAGGAGTTAAGGGACCGGCCCCTAAAACCTTCTTTCTCATATATCTCCAAAACGGTAACGATATTTTAAACACTTGTTGAACAAAATTTGTATAGAATTAAATGACCTTTTATTTGATACCAAGAAAAAGTGGCTGGCCCCTTAAATTAGGGGACCAAAGGCCTCTAAAGTCTTTAATCTGTAGCCCTTTACTGAGGGATATTTTGTGAACGGTTATAGAAGCAAATATGTTTATCTTACAGTTATGTATCCAAGCAATGTAATGATTTTATCATGTGTTACATAATAAGGGTTTTTTAGGGGCCAAAATTATAGAATTTTGATCACCAATATCTCAGAAAGGAAAAATATTTTTAAATGCAGTAAAGAAAAGATACTCAGAAAGATGTACTTAATAAGATGCAATTTTCAACATTTCGTTAAATGGCCCCTATAAGGAGTTAAGGGATCAGCCCCTCAAACGTTCTTTCCCATATATCTCATGAACGGTAACGAATTTCTAAACAGTTGTTGAACAAAATGAGTTGAGATTCAATTGACCTTTTATTTGATATCAAAAAAGGGGCTGGCCCCTAAAATTAGGAAACTAAAGGGCTCTAAAATGTTTCATCTGTAGCTCTTTACTGAGGGAAATTTAATGAAAGGCTATTGAAGCAAATATGTTTATCTTACAGTTCTGTATCCAAGTAATGTAATGATATTTTCATGTGTTATGGAATAAGGATTTTTTAGGGGTCAAGGGTCCATAAACTATGACCAGCTATATCTCAAAAAGGAAAATGTTTTGAAATGCAGTGTAGAAGAAAAGATACTCAAAATGATGTACTTTACAAAATGCAACCTTCAAAATTTGGTTCAGCGGCTCCAATAAGGAGGTAAGGGACTCGCCCCTAAAACTTTTTTTTCTCAGATATCTCAAGAACGGTGACGAATTTCTGAACACTTGTTGAACAAAGCTCTTATCCCTGAAACAAAATAGTATCCGGCCCTTAGAATGTAGACCCCGTTTTTCTATTCTAAATCATGTTTAGCAATATCAAGATCTAACATATATCTCAAATTCTAAAATCAGACGGAAGACCTCCTCGTTGCTCGCAACGAGATCGTGTCTAGTTGTTACTATTTTTGGTGTGAGGCATCTCTACGGTGAAAGGAATTTAAATTGTGAAATTTGTGGTTCTACCATCCCCGGGGCATCACAGGTGGGGACAAATATAAAAAAAGGCCAAATTTTCGAAAATCTTCTTCTCTACTCCCAGATATGTGAGGCAAAACTGGTTGCATGATTATGATGTCCATGAAGCCTTCTACCAAAGTTGTGAAATGCATGGCCCCTGTGTCAGGGGTTCAGACTATAGAGTTGAGTCAATATAGCCATATAGTAAAAATGTATTAAATCTTAGAAAATCGTCTTCTCTACTCCCATATATATTTGTTAAAAACTACAGGCATGATTAAGATGCCCATGAAGCCCTCTACCAAAATTGTGAAATTCATGACCCCTGTGTCAGGGGTTCAGGCTCTAGGGGGGGCCAATATGTCCATATGGTAAAAATGTATTAAATCTTAGAAAATCTTCTTCTCTACTCCAATATATATTTGTTAAAAATACATGCATGATTATGATTTCCATGAAGCCCTCTACCGAAATTGTGAAATCCATGGCCCCTGGGTCAGGGGTTCAGGCTCTAGGATGGGGCCAATATGGCCATGTAGTAACATGTATTAAATCTTAGAAAATCTTCTTCTCTACTCCCATGTATATTTGTTAAAAACCAAATGCATTATTATGATGTCCATGGAGCCCTCTGCCAAAATTGTGAAATTCATGACCCCTGTGTCAGGGGTTCAGGCTCTAAGATGGGGCCAATATGGCCATGTAGTAAACATGTATTAACTCTTTAAAAATATTCTTCTCTACTCCCGTATGTATTTGTTAAAAACTAAATGCATGATTATGATGTCAATGAAGCCCTCTACTAAAATTGTGAAATTCATGGCCCCTGGGTCAGGGGTTCAGGCTCTAGGATGGGGCTTATATGGCCATTTAGTAAAAATGTATTAAATCTTAAAAAATCTTCTTTACTCCCAAACATGTGGGCAAAAAACTGAATACATGGTTTTGATGTCCACTAACTCCTCTACCTAAATTGTGAAATTCATGGGTCAGGGGTTCATGTGTTAATGCATATTGTGTTTTATAATCTTCTTCTCTATTCTCACACATCTGTAGGAAAAACTGACATCATAATTATGTTTACCAGGAAGTCCTCTACTAAAATTTTGAATTTCATGTCCCCTGGAGTACGGGTTTTGACTCTAGGGCAGGCCAAAATGGATGTATAGGTGTTAATGCATATAATGTTTAAAAAATTTCTTCTTTACTACCACACACCTGAAAGGAAAACTAAATTCATGATTTTGTAGACCAGAACTTTAAGTTTTTCGCCAAAATATAGGTTACATTTTTTTAAGATTTCAGGCAGGGAGGTGGTCGTCATTACAAATTTATAATTTTTCTACTTTAAAATGAAACCCAATGGAATGAATATATGAGACTCTTCGACACGTTTGTGTATGGGTTATATGCTACTCATGTGACCGTTAAGGCCTATTGGCCTCTTGTTTTAATCTGTTGCAGTTATTCACGGGATTTATGGTGTTTTGGAGTAAGATTAAAAGAGAAAGAGGTACAGGGGCCGCATCGGTGACCTGACTAATAATATCTTTTATCAAGCCAACTTAAGTTAAATTTGGTGTGATACATGTAACAATTAGCATTGGTCGGATCAGCGATGTGGCCCCTGTACATACTGCTATTATAATATTGTGTTTAATAATGATTCATTACATACACAACTCTGCAAGTTGGAAAATAACTAATTATGAATCTTCAAATGCCATGTTTTTGCATATTTACAGGACAGGTCCACCATACCAAAGTTACGATTATCACTTCCTGGTTTAAAAATTTCGAAATTTGATGGTTGTTCATAGAACAATTAAGGAAGAATGGACTTAATATACGTTATTTATTACCTAGCAGGATTGCCATCAGCATATGCATTCGGTATGTAGACTTCTTATTTTTTTAAATTTGAATTGAGTAACGTACTGCTTTTTTATTTTACAATAACATTCCGTTAACGTTCCACAATAGGTGTTACGAATACAAAAAATATCAATTACATAACTTCTAAAATATAGATATATATCCACTCGTTGTTATTAGAATTAAAGTTTCGTTATGAAATAATCGTTGTATCTCAAAATTTATACCACTCTGCTATCCCAAGATATCCTCGATTCACATTTTGCTTAATTACTCGATATTTATATAAAAAAAAGCCTCAGGGTTGAAAACGTTTACGATGTTCAAAGTATGAAAATTTTTCAAGATTGCTCAGTTGAAATGTCCTCGTTAGCTATAAGGTTTCAATACAAGGCTAAAAAATATGATGTCTACGGGGATTTTGTATCGCAGTAAGCCCGGATAATAACGTTGAACAATTGTGCGCTGTATTCCATGTGACTTCCGAATGGAGAAAAGATATGTAAACATTCTCTATTATAAATCTCCGTAATAAATCTATTTTCGATCGTGTGATCTTTTTAAAGTGAAAAATGAAGTTTCAAAGAAGATATCTTGAATATGTTTCCTTTCATCGATTTCATTTGCATTTCTTTGACTTATATGCATATTTTTATTGAAAATCGACCAAATGTGTTGCATGAATATCTCGGGACAGACCATAAATATGGCCATTCAGAAATCCACATTTAAAAAATTTTAGTGCATTTAATCTTTCATAGATTAATACAATAAATGTTATTCATACATCACGCCTTTTTTTCAGATGACCTATCCTACAAAAAATAAGCCACCCAATCACATTCATACAGAGACACGATATATGAAGCAAGTAACGCAGTTGATGGAAACATATTAACGTGTATGAGGACACTAGAGATAGGATCCAACTCCCCTTACAAGACTGTTTCGTGGAAAGTGGATCTTGGTGGAGTGTACAGTATATATAGCATTAACGTGCTGTTTAAGAACTACGACGATTGGGACGGTTTGGGTATATTTTTTTATAATGAGTAAGGTTCGCGCGATACTGACCTGACAAAAATGTAATATGAATACGAAGTCAGTTGCTAGGTACTTAGACGTTAAATAGATATTGTAAACAAAGTGTTGCATTAGCAAGTTAATAGAGAGAATATGGAACTGTTTTTCCTCAATACGAGGCATTAGGATTTTTTATTTTCTTTTCGCTTATAATCATTCAAAATTTAAAACAAAAACATATTAAAATGATATTGCGAATGATCTGCGGGTTCTCGAGGTCACTTTTGTAGCTAACAATAAAAGATCTAATGATTTCGCTGATTCACATATCATATTTGTAAAATGTTTTTGTAAAAAATGTGTTAATTTTCATAAAATTAATTTTGAGAAGTAAGTTTGGGTTCATTTCAATAACAGAACATTTGTTGCATATAAAATATTTCTATCTAAATTACATCTACAGGTATTTCAAATACTTCCTTTAGGAAAAAAATATGCATTTGTATAAAGACCATGATGTTTTATAACCTTGGAATTTAACTCAAATATATTTTGTAGTTAACAGACAACGAGGACGTTTTGCTGGATTCTCTTTGTATGTATCAAACACTGGTGATATACAGGGTTCCTCTCTGTGTTACAAGGACGGGCCACAGTTACAAACCCTGAATTTTACAACCACGTGTACAGAACACGGACGGTACGTTATCTTTTACAACGAACGACTAAATAAAGAGAGTTACCCAGAAGGATACGAAGTATACAATGTTTTCAACGAACTGTGTGAAGTTATTGTACAAGGTAAAGACTTACTTTAAAAAAACATAAATGTTTTAATGTTTTAAGCAGTTGTAAAGGGAGAGGAACAGGAAAGTAGTCAAAACGTAGATACGATTTAAACAAGAGGCCCATGGGTAAAATCGCTCACCTGAACAACAGTTCCTTGTTTCATTATATATTTTTTTTTAATTGCTTTACCATTATATTTCTATGTTAACTTTTAAACACCTCCTAGGGCCCAGTATTAGCCCAGCAGTCACAATTTTAACAATTTTAAATTTACATTATATTAGGATGCTTGCATTGTAATTTGACAAATTATAGCATTGTAGTTCTTGAGAAGAAAGTTTTTAAAACATTTAACCTATATATGTTTATGTTAAACTTTGAACCCCTCTTAAGGCCTCAGTAATAGTCAAGCCGTCACAAATTTAACAATTTATAATCTACATTATTTAAGGATGCTTGCACAGTAATCTCAAAAAGATAGCAGAAGATTTTTAAATATTTTCCCTAAATTTTTTATGTTTTAAGCCCCACTAAGGGCCTCAGTATTGGTCCGGGGGTCAGGATTTTAACAATTAAGAATCTACATTATTTGAGAATGCTTGCATAGTAATCCTTCAAATTGTAGCATTGTAGTTCTTGAAAAAAAGATTTATAAATATTATCCCTATATATTTCTATGTTAAACTTTCAACCCCTTTTGGGGCTCCAGTATTGATTCCGGGGGGGGGGGGGGGGTCACAATTTAGAATCTACATTATCTAAGGATGCTTGTATAGTAATTATTACAATTTGGAGCATTGTATTTCTTGAGAAGAAGTTTTTTTAAACATTTTCCCAACGTATTTTTGTTAAACTTTGAGCCCCTCTGGGGCCCCAGATTTGGTCCGATGATCGAGGTTATTATTATTCAGAATAATCACTATATAAACAAGCTTTTGAGTTAATATTGGTATTTCTGGTGCAGTGGCTCTTAAGAAGAATTTTACAAGACATCACTATTTTGTTATTTTTTGCCGTTTAAAATTGAATTTGTCCTATAGTTCAACAATTTCGAATCCCCGTCATACACACGTATAAGGACTCTTTATAATACCAAGTTCGGTTTAATTTGGCCCTTTGTTTCTAGAGAAGAAGTAAAAAATTTGAAAAAGTTTACAGACAGACAACAGACAGACAGACGGGAAACAGGTGATCAGAAAAGCCCACTTGAACTTTCGGATTAGGAGAGCTAAAAAAAAATATTATTTTATAATTGTCAGTTATTTGAAGTATTCTAAAGATCATAACACATTTAAAAATTATAACCACTTCTATAGGATATTTAGGAGTATAAAATGATTTTTATAACACACATTCTGTAACTTTAATAATCTGACATATTTCTGTAGACAGTCAGTAACAAATCTTATAAGTTATGTTGTGCTTCACTTTTTATACCATACATTTTAGAAGTTATAATTTTAAAATAATAATGTTCACAGTAAAAATAATTTTAAAAAATAGCAAAGCCATCTTATAGGCTGTATTCTTAGCACTAACTTTTATTTCATAAAAACTATTATTACATTTTCAGGTTGAAAAAATGAATAAGGAAGGTGTATGAGATATGTTTATTTGGATTTGAACACAGTCTTGGAAGATGGTATTTGTTCACCGGATAAAATGTTTCATCCACCTTTATTATGTCGTTTATAATATGGAAAGTAATACACAAGTTTTAAACACTTATTTTCAGAAGAAAAAAAAAACACAAATCAAAAAAGGATGTTTCTTTTAACCTTAGTGCTATATTGAAATTTGCACTCTTCATGATGCATTGCCTTAAAACAGAAACGTTATACTTTCACTGCTATTGTAGGGTTTGATAGGTGTTGTCATTCTTTGATACACGTAGTTCTTGATAGTGAGATGGATTATCAGTGGTAGCAGTTTGTACTGTGTTTGATCCAGACCGCCAAGCAAAATCAACATTATCTGTAGTGGACTTACGTTCAAACAATGCTTTCCTTTGAAAAAAAAAATAATTTTAAGGACAACACAATATAAATGTAGCTATTTATACCTTTTAAACTTTAATATAACATGTTAACAGGAATTTTTTGTCTTCAATGTTGACATGACAAACACAGTTAATATCAATTATGCAAATTACATAATATGAAGACTTTAAAGCAAAAAGAGCTGCCATTTCAACATTGATTTTTTTTACGAAAATAGTATTTCCTATTTAAATGACATAAATGTCGTGGCTTTTGAATTTCTGTATTTTTGTGGGAAAAGTCGTTAAAAAGCCTTACTTGGAGTAAAATTGAATTATTGTCGTCCTTTACAAGAATTAGATTTTATATGCTTCTATTTGTTAGTTAGAAGAAATATTTCCTCCGTCAAAAATTAATGATTTTTTTTTCAAATTTTACTAAACGTAAAAATTTAAGTCACATGTAGACTTATTATACTTTTAGCAAAACAAAATTCTAAAAAAAAATGCAGTTAATATTGCTTAAATCATATCATACCGGCGACTAATCAATGTGGCAAAAATGAATATAATGTAGATGACCAGAGATAAAGAGAAAGCAACAATCCAAAATGTAGTGGATGGTGCATCTGTCGTCTCAAAATTCCTCAGATTATCTGTAAAGAAAAAAATGTAGCATTGTATTTTGCACATCAAATTTAAAATAAAAAAACCTACCAGTTGTACCGGGTGTTTCACATGTTTTACCATGTTTAAAATCACACCAACAGTTTCCGGTGAATCTATCACAAGTCCGGTTAATGCATTGTCCACTGCACGGATACTGACAGTTTTCTCCATAGGACTGGATACACTCTAAAATGTATATTGTATTAGTTATAGTTGCGTGTTATGAAGTTGTTTTATCTTTATCTAATATGCAGTTGCAAACGTTGGAATATTATATTACTAAATTACCGTCTGAACAGTTATGACCCATCCAACCTGCCTTACAGAAACACAACCCATCTGTGGGTCGGCATGTTTTACAGTTAGGAGAACAAGGCAGAGAACAGTTTGTACCGTAATACCCTCGTTGGCAAGCTAAAGATTTTAAATAAAGTATGAACGATTTTCACGAACCGTTCGATAATAATAAGTTCACGATTATTAGATATGTTTCAAACAATAAATCACGATCCATTTTACAAATTTAATTGATTGTCTAAATTGTTTTTACTCTAACACCTTGCTAATTGTCCATTTACAGAAACAGATAAATTAATATATATCAAACAGTTCTTTTGCTAGCTCAAATATATATATTAAAAAACATTTTTGAGATTGTGATATATTATTTTCACGCAAATCTAACAATTTAAAATACCTTCTTCACAAAACATTCCAGCCCATCCTGCTGCGCATCCTTCATCGCACATGCCAGTCACGTGATTACAGGGAATATTCTCTATGCAATGTCCTTTACATTGCCGACTGCAGTTGAAACCGAACGAACCTTCTGTACATTCTGTAGAATTTTGGATTTTAAATTACTAGCATTATTTTCCAGTGTAATATTGCGTTTTCAAATAAAAATTATTTTGCTTACTTTGGAGTGTACGAAAGCTCTGGAAGGTTTTTGGTGAGATATAGATACAGACTTAAATGTAACACATTGTATTACCAAATAACTTTACAGAAAACTAATTATTAATTTTATTGTCTAAAAAAGCAAAAAATAAAAAAAAAATTGAATTTCGTCATAACTAAGAATTAAAGGTATGATTATTTACTTTGTAATAGAAATTGTTCGAAAAATTGATGTCAAGATTTAATATTGACAAAAGAAAAAAACAACAATTCCTCATTTTTTTTCTTTTTAAAGAATACCACTGGATGAAAAAATGATATCTTAAAGTAGATCCAGTGTTCTGTGATGTCGCACTTTTTTGTAAAACCTAAAAAAATTCTTTAAAATTTGTGCAAGATAGTTTTTTTTTTTTATTTTTATGTGAATATAATCACATGGAAGTAACTAGAAGTACTGTTAAGTTCAAGATATTTTCGCAGCTTAATTCTATCCTAAATTTCCATTTTTTTATATATTTTATTGGTGCTTAAGGGAAATAACTCTTTTTCTGACTTTTCGTTCAGTTGTATGTCTAAATGCCATAGTTTTTCTAATCCCAACGATTAATTTCAAAATATTTTTGTAGTTTTCTGATAAAATTGACAATAAAATTAAACAAGATAAACAAATTCCTGCCTCCAAAAATTTTACTTTAAACCAAAAAATACGGTTTTCTGATGTTAACATAATTTTAAAATATGCTTTAGTTTATGTTTATCTGGCATCTCAAAAAGTGTGATGACATGTATATTTTTTCTAACAATTGATGAAATTTAAGTCTATTAAGTTGAAATCAGTTCGGTTTTTTAACTTTCATCTGAGAATTTTACGAGTATGGAGTTACCTTAAATAACATTAACAACATAAGATTCTTATCGATACCAATCTTCTTCATGAAGGAATGGTAAAGTTTGGGGTATTTTTTTCACAACAAACGACTAAGATTTTTTTTAATAATATTTCAAATAATCAACTCATGGTTACTCTCTTACTTAAGAAATATAGATCATGATGAAAATTATTACATGTGCATCATTTAGATTTAGAAAGGATACATACTCATGTCGCAGGATATCCCAGTCCATCCAGGCTTACACCCAAAACATGTTCCATTTTCTACGTGACATGTACTGTCCTTACAGTTGATTGGACAAAGATTGTCACATTCACTTCCATACACACCAGGCATTTTACAGCCTTTATTGAAATATAAGAAGCAATAATTTATGTGAAAAATTCAGGTTATCTGATATTTTATTTATATTATAACAGGTAGGGCTATCTGTCAAGCTGCATAAAATGAAAAAAAAATTAATAAAAAAAACAAAAAAACAGCAAGTCCGCAGATTAAAAATTCTAACATTCTGTTCATTCGAAAAAAAAATACATTCTAATTAAAAAAATTATACAATAAATCACGTCTCTTGAAGGCTAGGTTAAGTCTACCTTGCAAGGGAATAGATAACAAAAACATGTAATTTATTCGAGCTGAAATCACATTATATAAAAATAAAAGTCATAGTTACACACAAGATTTTACGAACTCGAATCTGCATCAGCTGAGGATGCTTCTAAACAGGTAACAGGATCTTTGGTCAAACATATTTTAAGAAGATAATTTTAAAAAGGTTGTTCTTCTTTTATTCCATTATTCATTTATTTCACTAGTTGACAGACACATAAAGAGAAAATCCTGCAAAACGTCCGCGCTGTCTGCTCTCTACAAAATATATTTAAATCATACTTTTAATCGCGCGGTATTCAATTTGTCTGCACCGCTTGGTGTGTCATAGGACCTACGACATCCAACAATTAGAATTCAATGCTTATATTTTTATTTTCATACTGATGTCTACTTGTATGAAATATTGTGTATCGCCGCTATAAAGCCATTTTACGCTCTTGGTCAGGGACATGAATTATACATGGAACAGCTATATTTACATGTTATTTAGTTAGCTTCCGCGACAAAAAAAGACATACACAGGGCGAAAACCATCTTTAAGCAAGTCCTTAAAGGTGGCTTTAAGGTGACTTAAAGGAGCTTAAAGGCTATACAACCTTTAAGCCGCCTTTAAGTCACCTTTAAGCAAGTGCTTATAGGTCCTTAATGTCCAAACTTCTTTAAGCTACCTTTAAGCCACCTTTAAGCATGTTTAAGTGGCATTTACGCTCTCTTTACACTGCCTTTACACTGTCTTTAAGTGGCCTTTAAGTCAATATTGATCAAGCTGAACAATAAAAACATATATTAAATGCAAAAGCTCTTTTATAGAGATGGGAGGGGGTCATCCGAGTGATAATATAATATCCAAGGAAGGGGGGGGGGGTTGTTTCAGGCGGTTTTAATCGTCGCTCCATTAAACACAGATCGCTATCATCAGCACCGCTCTGATGGACACAGATTGCCGTTATAAAATTCTTTATAATTTTTTGGGGGTTTCAAAATTATTGTAGGTATGAGCACAGTCTCTGTATCTTAATATGTGCATAAAACTAATTAAAGTATGTTTGTTTCCTATTATAAATTAATCGGTGAAAAAAATCTCTCTCTCTCTCTCTCTCTCTCTCTCTCTCTCTTTCTCTCTCTCAGTTCATCCGGATATTAAACAAAATAAAGATAATGAACCAAAAATGCATGATTTAATTTGTTAATCGGTTTAAGGTTTGTATTTTTTTTTAATTTTCATTATTTCTAACTCTAGATCTGCTAGATACATGTTAAAGATGAAAAGACCCTCAACTGCCTTTGTTATATCGGGCAGGATATTACTGCTTTCTTTGTCAAGACCTAGTTTTGTTCGTTTGTGTATATCTAATTAGAGTCTATTGTTTGTCCAACTTAAGAAAACCCCTGGAACTAACACAGATTATACAAGATATACACAGCAGTTGTGTCGTGTGCCCAGGTGCACGTTTGTGTATATCTAATTAAAGTCTATTGTTTGTCCAAATTAAGAAAACCCCTGGAACTAACACAGAATATACAAGATATACACAACAGGTGTGTCGTGTGCCCAGGTGCACGTCAGGGTTTCTAAAGGCGTTGAATCTTAGTATGTACGAGTATACGATAAGTCTAGTGAATAAAAGTTAATTTACATTTGTAATTCATTTTCAAAGTATTATTTCCTAGCTCTGGGTTTCAAAGATGTTACGTCTACAAATTAACGATACATGTATGTAAGAGTAAAATCTTGAGGCTAATTAATTAATGTACCGGTGATCATAAATAGGGGTTGATTATTTAAATATATGTATAAGGGTAAATATGTCAAATATACCCGGCCTGGCACATCATACAATTGTATGTACAAGTCATTTGCAATTGCCACATGCAGTAAATACGTCACCGGTAATTGGTAATTTTGTTTGTTATAGAATTGATAGTTTAAAAATCATGTACATGTACATACAATTACTTGTAAATATTTAAACGTATTGGAACGGCGCCGCGATCATGAAAACCGGGAAATTGCGGGAAATTGAACAAATGCCCTAATAGTATCAATGCATTTAATAAAAAAAATGATTTCATTTTCTTTCTTACATTTTTATAGCTATAAATTAGATGAACGTATATCTACTCGGTTTAAATTTATTAACTAAGAAAGCCTACTATAGTGAACCTAACGGTTTCCATTTAGGTATAATATATTTTTGTTCACTGAAGACCAAGTTCCGTATTTCATTCTAAATACATGCATGCATGTAATTTATAAATTAGATATAATTGATTGTTACAAACTGAATGGTTTGTCAAAATCTTTTCAAGTAAACACATTCAATACAGTGATTCAATATCCACTGATATATAGGATATAAAAACGCTTATATATATGTAAGTTGCAGTGGCGCAGAGGATGTGTGGTGATGCTAGTAAACTAAGGGTACCGGGTTCAATTCTCGCCATGGCCGGTTTTTTTGTGTTTTTTTTTATTTGTCTTTCTAGAACAAAAACCGTTTTAATACCTTTTCTTTCATAAAGTTAATACATTTTGTTGGAAATTAAGCACAATATTGAATTAAATTTTTTTTAATGGCTTAAAGGTGGCTTAAAGGTAGCTTAAAGGTGGCTTAAAGGTGGCTTAAAGAAGTTTGGACATTAAGGACCTATAAGTTGTCCTTTAAGGTGGCTTAAAGATAGTCTTGAAGCTGCTTTTAAGCCATCTTTACGCTTTCTTTAAACCACCTTTAAGCAATACTTATAGCTTAAAGGTAGCTTAAAGGTGGCTTAAAGATCGTCTTTAAGCTACCTTTAAACACCTTTAAGCTATCTTTAAGGAGGACTTAAAGATGGTCATTCATCCTGTGATAGTGCGAGAAACTCTCCGGAGAAAAATCTGTTTTATTAAGGAAGATATATATAAATGATAGTTTTTTCAAAAGTACATATAAAATTAAATATGTAAAATTGTTACATTTAATCATACCAAAAATTTATTCAAAACACGTGAAGACGTTTATTTTTGTGCTCATGGCGCATGAATTTGGAAATTGTATTCATAGAAAATCTAACGTCGCATTTTTCCAATCTAAACATAAGAGGGGATATACACTGAGTGAAAATATCATCATAAATATGATAAATGGTAAAATGCATATGATTTTCCTTTAATACTCATTTGATTTAACTTAAGTTTGAGCACTTAAACCTTTTTTCAAAAGCGACACAGTGCTCTCAATCTACACCACAAAGAAATTTGTAGATGATATCTCCACTAAGCATTGAATGATCATTTGAAAGAAAATCTCATTTTACCCGAACCGTTGTAGTTCTTAAATAGTATGTTAATGCTGTAAATGCTGTACACTCCACCAAGATCTACTTTCCACCAAACAGTCCTGGCAGAAGAGTTGAGTCCTACTACTCGGGTCCTCATACACGTTGATATGTCTCTATCGACTGCGTTATCTGCATCATATGACGGGCCTGGGAATGTATGAAGCTGGGAAGCAATTTGTTTGTAGGATAAATCATCTACAGTAGAAATATATCACAATGAATTTTTCGTGAGTAGATAAGTTAAATATTTTGAGAAGTAAACATAAATGTACCAAGGGTGAAACGTTTTGACTGTTGTAGAAAAATTAGTTTTTAGAAGATTTGCTTTTATGAACAAAAGCGGTGTCGTAATACATGAATAATTTATTTTTGATTGTAACGCCTCATTTGAATGGTCAAACAAATTCATAATTATCGCATTAAACGTCACAATACGAATCGTGTACAAAACGTAATAATCTGTTTGACGTTACGTTGAAATTTTGTACAAATTAACATCTTTGAACTTAATAATACACTTTTTGCAAGAAAAGTGACGATTAAAGGTTATGTTTATTGCAGTTTTTTGTTGTTTAAAAAAAGTTTTTAAATGGTAAAACAAAACAAGTTTTTTTCTTCTGTAAATTAATTTTTCTGAAATTTTGAAGGTTTATTTCGATTTTTATCTATATATAAATGTTTTATTTTTTAAAAAAGTATTATTGGGGTATGAACTATTTTATTTTCTTGGATTTGATTTCACTTAAACACACTATAATCCATTATTTTTTTTTTTTGAATTGAAATAATTAATTGCAGAGGTGTTTTGTCTTAACCTAAATTGATCAAAGCAGTTTTACAAATTGTATTTAATAACAACAAGTTTAGATACAATGAAAAATGACAATAACAAACCGTCAACTATCTCAAAAATCCATAAAACGAAATAAAAATTCAAAGCAAAGCAACGCGAACCTCAAAAAGATATAGGTAAGATTAGGGGTCCAAGATCAGATAGGGTTGTGAAACGTAAAAATAAAAACAATAAGATAATGCTAAAACCTAATTTAGAATGGATAATTTTACATTTATAGTGTATTTAAGATATTCTTATTTTTATTACGTGAAAAACAAGGACGCGTTGAGTGTATTTGACTAATGCAATCTAGTGACAGTTATATTAAGACTTTTTAGTGATTTGTCATTCATCTAGTACAGGATCAATGAAGTAAGGATAACATCATGTGGACAATATTTGTTTTAACTTTTACTGCATGTTCCTGCTTGTTCCTGCTTGTTGATTTAAAAAAAACTACTTAATATTTAAAAAGTTATCAAGTGACCTGTTTTTACTAATCCAATTGATAGATGTATCCGTTTTGTGAATTGTTTTATCTGTTAATGTAAATGTGGATTTGCTTCTTTATTTTATCGATTATTGCAATAAGTTAACAAATCGTACATTCAACATCAGCAAGATATGCTTATAATAACTAAGGTTAGATTACTGTTTTGATATCCGCAAGAAATACTCCTGAACATTTTTTATTAATAGAATACCTTAAAAAGAAGACTTATGAGTTAAGCAAATAATATATCGCACATGAATTAGAAAACAAAAATAGAAATAAAAGATTTTGACAAGATATAAAATACAAATTAAGAATAATACTTGTTTTGCACAGTATTCCAATCCATCCAGGTTTACATTTAAAACAGGTTCCTTTTACGATATGACACATGTTGTCTTTACAGTTGGTGGGACAAGGTTGGTCACAACTAATCCCATAGACTCCAAATCTACACCCTTCAAAAAACTATGTTTGATTTAAACACGAAATTTGGCTTAAAAGATTCCGTTAAGCATCAAAATTCAAATTCTTTGTGAATACACCTTAACCTGTTTGCATGAGTACAAATATAAACATCCTGCGTTTTGAATATTTATTATTGTTAGATTAAACAAAACGCTCAAAATTACATAAACAACTAAATATGTATTTAGGTAAAATAGTTATAATAATATCAAATCTAGTCGTTAATAAACAAGAGTATTCTTGACAAAGTTTTTGGCTCTGCTTTTAGTAAATAAAAAACAAACTAAATGACATGTTAATTTATGTTACGAGTGGAGAACTGCAAATCCATATATTAATAAAATCTGTTGTTCACGTTTCTATACAGAGCGACAAACTTAGATAAGCAGTCATAGACTGTAGTTTACATCTGTTAAATGAGATTTGACAGCTTAGCTTTTATAAATTAATGCAGTTTTTATCTTATAGCATATCTTATAGTTTACAGTAGACAATTCTCAATGGTGAAACTATGTTTTGTTGATGAGAACTATTTTGTTTATTATGTTTTTATGACAAGCTGAAATGTATATGCCATACGTTTTATTTTACACTGCGTTTGACAATGTAATATTGCTTACCATATACGATGACCTCACACAGTTCAGTGAACACGTTATCAACTTCATATTCTTTAGGGTAGGTAGCTCCATTTATTCGTTCGTTGTAAAAGAAAACGAAACGTCCATGCTCTGTGCACGTGGTTGTAAAGTTAAGGGGAGGTAACTGAGGTCCGTCCTTATAGCACAGTGTGGAGTTCATTATGTCACTAATGGTTGATACACCAGTGTTATATACATACAAAGAGAATCCGGCAAAACGTCCACGCTGTCTTTTTTCTAGAACAAGATTTAATGAAGTCGAAATGTGTCAATATCGAGGTAATTATAATACAGAATAAAAAAAAATATTGTAATCAAAGTATCCTGTGGATGTATCTAAAGAATTTGTGATTATACATTTAACATGTTGCTGCAGAAAAATTGAACTTTTAGAGTAAAAGGAGGTAGAAGATGAAGAATTTGATAGTGTGGTCAATCATAAACATGCACGTATGACTTGTCGTGGCCTAAAAGGAGGGTGTTGTATATTAAGACAATTATAGTGTTGTCGCCGAATTATAATTTGGTAATTGTAACTGGTAAATAAATGAATTGACTTTGATATTATAATTATACTAAAATTAAAATCGGTGCGAAAAAAATGTCTTTTAGGAAAATAGAAAATTTTGTATTTTTTGGCAAGAAATTTTATTTATACTTCGATGTATTTATTTTTCATAATGTTAAGAATATACATGTTTCTTAATCGTCTTTTAACAAGACAAAGTTTAAAAACCTCAGCTTTATTTATATACCGTAGTATCCCGCATAGTTTTTAAATATAATGTCAACGCTGTATATGCTGTACAGTCCACCAAGATCCACTTTCCACCAAACAGTCTTGTCTGGATTGGCATAGCCGATTCCAATTGGATTTGCCCTCATACACGTGGTTGTTTCTCCATCAACTGCATTATTAGCTTCATAATATAGCCTTCCCTCTGTACTTGATTGAGATGCGACTTTCTTGTAAGATAATTCATCTATAGCGAAATAATAAGTTTATATCATTCAATGCTTTAAATTTTTGTATCAAATAGACGTATATAGCATTACTTTAGTCTATCCACTATTCACATATTGAAAACAAATACTGAAAGAGAAATTCAGTATGTAACTCTCACAGCTGTACTACAAAATTGGGTACATACAGTCATTTCATGCATATCTTTTACAATTTAATGCTATGTAATGGTATGCGATTTTAATGATATGCTATGAGATTTGTATGGTATGCTATGAGATTTGAATGCTATGCTATGAGAAATTGAAATGTAGGGCTTAATGATATGGTATGCTATGCTATGCTATGGTATGCTATGAGATTTGAACAAAAACGCCTCCATACACAGAAGAGTTCCACACATTTCGAAGTGAAATAATAAGAAGCCCAAGTTAACAACAAATCTATTATGTAAACATTTATTTTTTCAAATAAAAACATTTAAAACCGAGTTAAAACAATGTTATATGCTATGCTATGGTATGATATGACGAATGCGATTCTATGAGATTGTATGCTATGGTATGAAATTCCAATGCTATGGTATGAGATTCCAATGCTATGCTATGAGATTTCAATGCTATGCTATGCTATGGTGTATGTTGTAAAAGATATGCTTGAACTGACTGTACCATACGTAAGAGCTTAAGTTAATCCACTGAAAATGAGAATATAGAAGTCACAGTCGTTGTTTTTCATTGTTTTTAATAGAATTTGCATATATGTCGGAAAGACAATATACAAGGAAAATGAATGAAAAACTAGGCGAAGATAATTGTATGAATGTAGCGGAAATATTTAGTAAGAAAAATGAAACATATGTCAATTTGATGATACGAGAACAAACCATGAATCATTGAACTAATTTATATCAAGGACTTAGGAATGAGGAAATTGTAGTCCCTTACTATGCGCGAAATAGTATTTAGATATATCTTTCTTTTTTCATTTTATAAACATATTGGATTCTTAATTAAGATAAATGCCCTAGTGGGCATTGCTGTTTATATAGATACGTTGTCGACATGCATCGTTATTTGGTTATCTATTCTTTAGATATTGTTGTTACTACATTTCTTTGTTGCTGCAATCAAAAGGTTTACCATTAGCAGTTCAATATCAATGAATTTGTTATTAGCCTAATACCACGCAAAATATCTGTTTATAAACGGATTTACTTAATTAACGGACAAACTAATGGGTTTTTTTTTAAACATAGACTGATTAAAACGGAAGACTATGTTAAAGACAAAGTATTTAAAACAATATTACACAGCAAATTTAAACAATTCATATTGTGTGTTATACTTCCACTCTGTATTGCAGTTCTAAAAAAGTAACCTTTGGAACAGCGTTGTATGCATAATCTATGTATTTAGTTTTACATAATATGTATAACAAATTTCACTATTTAGGAAATAGCTTCAGTTTTAGAATTAGTGTTATATAAAATATATACCCTCAAGAGTAAAGTACGCACTGAATTTCCACAGATTCATTTAAATCAAATGACTAAATTATATCGTTTAGTGGCAGTCTACAGAATAGTCACTAACAGATAATTTAACGGGAACTTAATGACAAAGTTATGCAATTTCATCACCTTTACAGACCCTTCAAGCTACATTAAGTTAATTGAATAGCACAGATTTGAACTTGTGAAAGTCAGTGTTTATAAAATGTTTGATACTCGTTTTCGTCCTTTAATACATTACTTGATAGTGAGATGAGTCATCAATAGTAACTGTCTGATCTGTATTTGATCAACATGGCCATAAAAAAGGAACACCATTTGTTGTGAAATTCCGTTTAAAGCATGCTTTAGACAAAAAAAAATTGATAAAAAATGTTACCCGATCATATATAATTTAGGTTTTTATTGAACATTAACAGGGAAGTAAACGCGTCATTTGTTATTGGATTGGCAAATAACGACCGCGATACTATTTCCCTATAACTCAAGTTATTTGAAATAATTTTGTTATATTTGTATTCATAGACGCGGTGATACATACATTATATGCTAAATATCTTTAAATTGCCAAAGTGATAGAAGTGCAGTCCCCGTCTGTTGGCCGTATTTATTTTTCTTCACCAATTCAAATACAGCGTAGCGTATATATCATCTTTACGGGAAGTTATCATTGACAATGGGTGCCCAATGGTGTTTAAACTGGGCGACCAAACGGAAACAATATCATTTGTTTACGACTAGGGTAAAGAAAACCTTTATATTAAGATGTTGATTGGTTCATAACTGCATATTGATTGATATAACTACATGTAGTTTTAACATGATCAGAAAAATTTAGGATGTATGAATTGATTACAATGAAAACTAGCATTAATTAGAAATACCCAATATGCATTTAATGTGTTAGAAAAGTTAAAATTCGTATTGCATTATGATGTCTTTTTTTAACCGTATAGGTTAAAACGGTTGAGAAAACTACCCTAAACGGTTTACTATTTAATGTTAATATTTCGTTAACCATTTTATTTTTTTTCATTTTCATTGCCAATGCAAGACACTTTTTTAAGACAAGTCCCTCGCCACAATTGTGTAAATGGGCACAAACCAAAACATACGTTTTAAATTCACGCCAATTGTGAAATTAAAACTTTTCGGAAGGAAACACACACTATGGGATCAAAATAACTAAAATTCGCGAGGCATGTGGTATTTTTACGAATCTAAGTATTTAAAGTGTGTGGAAATGATATACGTCAGAATTGGAATATTCTTAATTTATCGTTTTTGCTGACTTCATACATATATTATCTTGTGCCTGATTTATCCTATTTAAAGGGGCATGCTCACGATTTTGGTCAAAGTCTATTTTCAGTTTCTGTTATTTATAATGCTTTTGGAAGGCATTTTTAATGATTCTCCAAACTTTTAGAGTCAGTCGTAAAGTTATAAGCAAGATACAGTGCCCACAAGTCATTGTCGTGTAAACAAGGCACGCGCCCTGTTTTTGTTTACTTATGTTCAATATACCACTACAAATCTTTTTCAACTTGATAAATCTATCTTCTTATTCATTCTAAGCATTAATAAACAATTCCTTAAGTTTAAAACATCCATTTTAGGTCTAAAACTAGAATATTCACTTCAACATGCAAGATGTAAACAGAAGCTTTGTTTACATATCAAAGAATTGTAAGCTCTGTTACCTGCTTATGACTCAACAAATGACCCTCAAATTTTAGATGCTTATTACGAATGCCTTGCTGAAGCATTGTTAACAATACAATTGGAAAAATAATTTTTGGCCAAAATCGTGACCATGCCTCTCTAAAATGAATTCTTGACAGATTTATGGACATGAATGATAAGGTTAGCTATAACTTTGTCCTTTGTTTAAAACTATTAGAAAAATTAGAAAAAGACAATAATAATTAAAAACAGTTATTTTGTTTTATTCGTGCTGTAAAAAATCATGTTTCTATGTGAATTGTCTATACACATTATTATTTAATTTTTTCGCTGATGTAGAGCTTGATACGCGTTTTCGTTCTTTAAATTGCCGAGTTCTTGATAGTCAGCTGGATCATCAAGAGTAGCAGTCTGATCTATATTCAATCCGGGAAAGTTAATTTGATCTGTTGTAGATTTTTATTTTAAAGATATTTTCCTATGAAAAAAATATATGTTAGTACTAAAATGACCAAACATATATTTACCTTTTAAACTTTGGTATCAATATACAAAATATATTGGTTTGTTGTGAAAATGACCAACCAAAGACATTGTTATATATTAATTAATTATACATTTTAAAATTATATAAATAACAGTTAAAAAAGACCAAAACCATACCATACCGTCGACTAATCAAGGTAACTGAAATAAAAATAATATGGATGGCCATTGATATAGAGAAGAAAACAATCCAAAATGTACAAGATGGTCCATTCAGCGTCTCAACATTCCGCAGACTTTCTGTAAAAAATAAATGTTGCAATATATTTTTTTTTTGAATTCCTATAAGTTAAAAAAACCAAATAGTTACACCTTCATGTATATATATTTCCTCTCACTATTCACCATGTTTGTCATCACACAAACAGTTTCCGTTGAATCTGTCACATGTCTGGTTGATGCAATATAAACTGCACGAATATTGATAGTTTTCTCCATAGGACTGAGCACATTCTAAAATATAATATTGTATTAACTATCACTGAGTGTTATATAGAGCTAATGATACTTGTAATGGCATCATTATGAATTATCTAGTACATGATTTGTCTCTTATATCCAAGCATTAATCGTTACCACTGATTATTACCTATTGAAGAATTATGACCCACCCAACCAGCCTTACAGGAACATAGACCATAGACCATTTGTAATTAGGATCAAATTTTACACAATTCATTTGAAAACATACCTTTCTCACATAATGTTCCTGTCCATTCAGCTGCGCATCCTCTTTCACACTGGCCAGTCACCTGATTACAGGTAGAGTTTTCTCTACAATGCCCAACACACTTTTGACTACAGTTTACACCATACCAGCTTTCCATACATTGTAAAGAAAAATAAAAGTCTTAATCGTTGAGATGACTTTAGAAAAAATGGAAATGATGATAAGTACTATTCAGTAAAGTACAGACAATTATGATGGCTCAATTTTTGTGGAATTCGTGGATACTTCTCAACCACGAATTAGCATTCTTCTTGAATTAATAAATTAGGGTTTTAAGTCATATTTCCTTTTGTATTCAAAAGAAAATACACGAAATTACGTCCACATGAACCTAAAAAAATTTCAGAAATCCAAGAAAAATGCCCCCCCCCCCCCCCCCACAGTACTCGGAAGAAAGCTCTGCCATTCATTCAACTGAATGATAACTGAATGGTCTGGAAAGGTGACTGAATGGCAGAGTTATGCCATTCAGTCACGTTTCAGTTACCTTTTAGTCACCTTCCAATTGACCAAATGGCACAGTTTCAACTTGTGGTAACACGAAAGGAGTACATATCGATAAATGTAAGTTAATAGGCATTTACAAGATTATTAGGACTTATTTCTTTGAAAACTTAAAGGATCTTTCACATATGAAAAAGCATAGCTCATTAGATTTTGTCTAAGTTTAACAATTTACCCTATAGCACATTGCATCATTCTAAATAAAATGGGATATGTCAAGCTGTAGATAATTGTTAAATTAGAAATATTTAAATACCTGTGTCGCAAAATGTCCCAGACTATCCAATTTTACACTTTAAACAAGACCCATTTTCTAACATACATATTTTGTCTTTACAGTTGACTGGGCATGGCTTGTCACATTCAATGCCAAATACACCAGACCTTCTACATCCTTTGTTTAAATTAAAAAAAAACATGAAAAAATGTTGATACATTTTTATTATTTTTTAAGGCTGCTTGGTCCGATTATTTTGTTATTATAGTATCAAATAATTTTCTATACAAACCATTTATCTTAGAAAGATATGGACATTCTCCTATTTACATCAGCAGAATCGGTCTTCTTTCAAAGTTAGAAATTTTCAAAGTAAATAAAAATAATTTCTCTTTAGGAAAAAAAAAACCAAACCAAAATGCATTATCGCATGTTTAGAGAAGGGAACTGTTTGGTATGGTCCTCCGAATGAATAGGGTTATTCAACCCGCATGCTATGCATCGATTGTAAAAAAAAGCAAACTTTAGAAATATTAGCGAACAAAACACACATAGGTTTATTTGTAATTTGTCTGAACATTACGACATTTATTTAGAGCGATGCCAAAGTCGTAAAACAATCATACCCGTCTTGACGTCAGGGGTGAATTTTAACAAAAGGCGAAATAACGCGGTACCCTATTCATGTCGTTTGTTTTGTTAACAAATTTTGTACACATTTTTTTTTCATTGAAATGTGGCTTAATTGACTAGGAAAACTACAGCAATGTCTATTATTTTACATATACTTAGCATAACCATCGTTTAAAAACGTGCCGAAAATTTGATATAAAATCGGACCAAACAGCTTTAAGATTGCTGTGCTTTTATCATTGGGTTAAACTTTATAATTAGTATTATTAAACTAGTGATAATTCTGTGTACTTCACGATTTTAAATTGTGTTTGTCCTGTGTGTATTCTTTCCCATTAGTTTTAATGACACAATCGGGGAGAATACATTCCTGGTTACACCAGATAAAACTTGTTTAATCATAATGTTTACTTAAAAATGAAAATAAACAATGTCGTTTAAGCTATGAATTATTGATAGAATCAACTAGTCGAAACATAGATTATGATAAAGTTTAAACAGTTGCACACCATGGTGCAATTCCTGATTTCTTACAACAAGTATGCAAAAGGTATTTAGTGTATCAATGTCATGTTTGAAAGTATATAAGGAACAAGAGGCCAATGGGCCACACCAGTTTGTTGTATCATTTTATATCAGTTTTTTTAGTTTTCAAATATCTATGTTTTAGAATGAACCTCCTATCGTGTGGTCCCAGTATTTGTCTTAAGTCTTAATACAAACAATTTAGATCTACCCTTTCTCAAAATGCTTCCATAATAATTGTAGCATTGTAGTTCTTGAGAAGAAAGTTTTTGAACATTTTCCCTATACACTTCTTTGCTAGAATTCGGGGCCGTAGTATTACAACAGGAGTCACATTTATACCAATTAAGAATCTACATTTTTTGAGGATAATTGCATTGTAATTTCACGAATTTTAGCATTGTAGTTTGTGACAAAACAATTTTTCAAACATTTTCTCTGTATATTTCTATGTTGAATATCTACGATATTAATCCATGGGTCTCGATTTTCACAAATTAGAATCTAAATTAATTGAGGATGCTTGCATTTTTATCTCACAAGTTTTAGCATACTAGTTCTTGAGAAGATTTTGAAACATTTTCCAGATATTTTATTATTTCATTTTATGTCAAACTTTGAACCCCTCTTAGTGTCGATCAGCGTGGTTGTCGGGGGGGGGGGGGGGTCGCATAAAAAAAAAGAACCAACTCTTCCTTTTTAAAAAAAAAATGCGGTCCCACTCTTTAGAATGTAAAATATTAAAAAGGTTTTTAAAGGGAATTTCTTTATTTCAATAAAGATAAAAAATTGGGTGGGGATGCAAACCGTCAATGAATTTTATAATTATGAGCATAAGCATAGCACGTGCAAAAAATTAAAATGGAGAAATTTGATAATATATGATAAACTGTATTAAGTTTGAAACTAAAAGCATTTTACAACATCACAGAGGGTGAATTGTTATTTTTACTAGGTGTTATCGATTACATGCAGACAATGTGTGTATATGGTGACAATATTGTAATTTTGCACCACCAGCTCTTCGTACTTTTCGCCCTGCGCCCTGTACTTTCCATTCTTTGTTAAAACGTGAATTTGTTGGTAAAAATACATGCAATCAGATGTTAAGATTTATGGTTTTTTGGTACTGTATAGATCACTCAAAATTTATATCTGATGTAAAAATAATATACACCTTTTGTCTACAAAGTATTTAAACCTATTCAGATTTATGGCAGAAACAAGAGTAGTGGTTTTATTTTTTTTTTTTTTTTTTTGATTTTTTTTTATTCGTATGAAATAAAACAGAATCTAAAATTTAATGTTTTACGAGTAAATGAATTTGAATACCAATTAAATACAATATATAATCCTTATTTCAATTAATAATAATTTGTACGCTACAGTTTATAAGCAATATTTTTTTGATATACGATTTTATGATATTAGTCTAGGGTAGATTACAGAGGTTAAAGGGCGATAACTTCGTTAATCTTACGTTGTATCAGAAGTATATTTACAGTGCATGTACATAGCCTTTAATTATTTTTATCTTGCTTGCTCTCTTGAGAGCGTGAAATGGTTAACCATATTTACAGGGAACTCCTGGTCCGATAAAAACAGGGAATCACTTCTCCGAGTAACTGACGCCACAAAAATTGGTTGAATGTATGTGCAACTGGTCTGAATTGTCTATTCACACACGCCTTGCCGGTAAAACTCACTTGACGCCGGCGAGCTGTGCTTGCTAATACCCCCTTCTACATGTAACCACATATTTACACAATGGGTGAAAACGTGAATGCACACAGAGTAATTCAAAATATGCAATATTCCAACTAAATTGATATTTTTTTCTGTGTTAAATAATTCGTCAGTATCATTTGACTTGGGATAAAATAACAGGTATTCCTAGATAAAAGCACGAACAATTAATCTTAGGTTTATGAAATGAATCTATGCAAACATAAACTGTTAGAGTTCTCTTGTTTTAATTAAAAGAGTATGAAAAAAAATATTAAATTTGTTTCTTTATTGTTTTTATTGCTATACTCTAGACAACATACTCATTTAAATCCTATATAATATAAAATTACTTTCAAAAACATTATCCTTTATCTTAGAAATCTTAATGTGCGTTTTAGTAAAGGTATACACACATGTTTTAGTTGTACATACAACACTTTTCAAAATTGCGCATTATAAACGGAAGGTTGAAACGTCTGAGGGAGGGGGGTGGTGGGCTCCGATATATGGGAACTTTATGTGGACTTGGGGGGGGGGAGGCAATATGTCGATTTGGAAGCATATATAAGTCATTACAAGGCTGCCTTGTTACGTTAACACGTGCATGGCATTGTTGATTTTCAGATGATCGGGTGTATTTGTTCTGTCCTTCACGTGTTCGTTGTGTCTCTGTTTGATATGATGTCTCCATTAAATGTTGAATTTATGTGTTTGTTTCTAACTCTTTTTCAAACGGGAATTGGTACAAAAGCAGGCGCGAACCTCAGCATGTTTATATGTCCTTCCTTATTCCTCAGACGATTCATTAGCGATTGAATCTCACTCTCTGTTTAAAAATGTCATCTTTTCTTGAGATTTTCTTTTCACGGGCCTTGGATTTTTTTTGCATGTGCATCTTCAAGCTTTTCTTCCAGCGTCAGAACTTTGTTTTCTGGTCATGTTTTCTTTTCCACGAAGTTGAAAGTTTCAAATATTCAAAGATTGTTTTGCAGCTTATATTTCCTTTAATGCTAAAATCTTCCTTGTAACCGTGGATCCTTTTTGCTTGTCCGGAACTGTCGGTTTTGAGACTTTCTTAAAAGAAAGAAATTCTGTGTCAGGAACATTAAAGAATAAGAATTATATGGTGGTTTCGAGTCGAGCAATGAACATGGACCAGCGTTTTTGGTCGCACTCTTCCTTATGAGTTGATTTCTGTTTGAAAACTATTATGTTCACTGTTCCGATACAAGAATTCCTGCACTGCATCGAAAAAGGCCGATTTTTTGGCATTTGAAACAGCACTTACTCGTAGCTTTACACTATGTTAAGTGTCCTTTGTAGAATAAACCTCCGCAACGATAGCATGTTATGTCCGTTATGGTACGTGATATTAGGGATTAACTGATTGCCCAGTGGTAGAACTCAGGTACTTGGAATTAGGCATTGCACAGAAAATGCAATATCCCCGGGTTAATTATCCTTTCGATTCTTCTTCAATTGGCACAGCATAGGTTTAGTGCAATATTAAAAGGAACAAAAAAGTAAAGTTGAAGTGTAGAATTTCGTTAAATGGTCTAAATAGAAAAAGTAGAAGTGAATACTCTCTCATTTCTTACAATAAACAATCTCACTGTTTAAAATAATTTTGTTACTCTGAAGTGTCCCAAGTTAAAAGACTGAATTATTCTTTTGGTGACAGAAAGTCCAGTACATCGAAAGCACGTCCGGGAAATTACATGGCGTTACTCAACACTTAATTTTTTACACAACGCGCACCTTTCAGACAAGCATTTAATCAACACAATTAAGGAATTATAACACTCTGGTGAATTTTTGATGGGAGGAATGACACTTATCTTAAGGATAAGAAAATGCTCTTTAGGTTTCTCCTCGGTCATCGAGGAATTTGAAGTAAAAAAATATATATAAACACAGCTGGAATTGGAGATTTGACACTAATTAAAAATATATGTTGTTTTTTTTTAATTAATTACCATGACCTACTATTTTAAGTAACTAAATTAAATGTCATGTGACTGGAAATCTTGTTGATAAAGAAAGGTATCTAATATATATTTATTTAAGATTCTAAAATGTATCACAACGACTGATAAATGCAGCAAATCCTGTTACAGTAATTTGTTTATATTGACAAGAAATAACACAAACATTTCATCTTAATCTGTATCTTAATGACTGATAATTAACACGACGGACCGTGTGTCTTCAAATAAACATCAATGGTAATTCTTAAGAATTACCTGTCAGAGCATCTTGTTTGTAAATTTAAAATTTATATAAATTTAAAAATGACCATGCCCCTTTAAGCAAAATATAAACCATGTTTTTTTAGGGGCACATGCTAAGTGCAATATGTCGTTATTTTCTCCAAATTTTCATGAGAAGCACTGCGCAATCTCTAAGACAAAGGTTATGTTTATTATTTCGAGGTTGGTTTAATGAAGAAGGAAAAACTATCAGAGTTTGCTAAATATTTTTATGATAAGCTTTCTTCAAAACATAAGATCAGTGGCTGTTTTATCGATTTAAGAGATGAATACTGAATCAGATCAGATTGTAAAATATGTATTCATTGGTTCTAACTCTGATAACTTTGGAATGTTTAGATGACTTGAGCTAAATAACATCTTCTACAGTATTGTGACATCATCTAAAGAAATTTATGCATGTTATATAATGTTGAAAAGCATATTTTAGCATGTTAAATTATAGACAGGTCAGCCACTACTTGAACACCATGAAGTGTGTATTGATGAAGTAGAACACATATGTATTATTATTTTTTGTTTAGTGATTATGACGTTATATTCAATAAAAAACGCAATGTTCGTTACAATCATTACTTAGAGATGCGCGATCTGTCTTCGCAAAGGGCATTGTGTCCGCCGTTTATAAGTCAAAACTTAAAATATAGGAAGAAAACAAAGTTAAAGAAAAAACAAAAAAGCATGTTTACTCATCGTAACTGCATTTCTGGATCTTGCAATTTTCGATCTATGAAATGTTTATTTTATTAATACAATTGACTTTTTTTAAAAAATAATGAAAATAAATTTATGTTTAAAATTGGCCTGTTTATACATGTAAGGACAGCAGTATCAACACCAGAGAACATCATAGATAAGAGAAACATAGCATTATACAATGTAAGTGTCTGTGATATGCAGTAAAAATACATAAAGACCAGATACAGGAATGTGATGCAATGTGCGAATTAAGAGGTTTGGATCCCATAATATCAAGCGACTGCATTTCATAAGAAACGGGAGAACTCCGGAACTTTTGATTCCAATAATTCTTTATGTCTGTAATATAGTATTCAATGTATAATGAAGGGATATTGAACAATTTTGAATCGTTTAAAACCAGTTAAATGTGTACTGCTAAAAAACAATGAAAGCGAAATGAACCAAATTCACATGACTGACAACATATAAGAAGCCGGCCATTTTGAACCTTAAATTTTTTTAAACAGTTATCTCCCCTTCTTGAAAAAAAGAGAATTTTAATTTCGTCAGAATATCTGCGGTAAATGATTCATTTTATTTCATATTTTGATAAAGAGAAAGTTTACGCATGTAATAACCAAGAGAGTTTTACAAATTTTAAGTTTCTTTTTACAATATCGCATTAAAACATACGTTGCCCATATACTTCAATACAAAAATTCAAGGTGTAATTAGTTGGACCATAATTTATATTTTGAAAATTCCTTTGGTGGAGTATTTTCATTTGATAACACCTTCAAAATTATACCATGATTAGGAATACCGGACCATTCATTTCTTAGGTACAAAATGTGGTCGTTATACATCGAATACCTTCAATAAACTTGATAACGTATTTGCTATTACACGTTGTGTTACTGAACATACGAACAAACACTAGATGGTTTTTTTTGCGTTCGAACACTAAAACTTTAACCTTATTTTGTAATTTTCACCTTTATTTCATAAGACATTTGTATTATAAATTGAATTATTCTTAGAAAATAAGCTAATTCAAGTCGCTTTGTATGCATATGTAAACTATTCACAACTGCTTAATCTGACAAAATGATATCTATTATCGAACATTTTTCTTTTTAGCATGAGACATACAACGTTTGAATTAAAATAGTTTAAACGAACATGTCCATGGACTATAACGTATCGTAATGTAATTAATTTAAAAATTTTACGCAAAGGCAGTTGGGATTTCGAAACTAAAGCTTGCAGTTCTACAATACACATGTGGAAGAAACTGCACCGTACATGTTAAATGCTCAAATGATTTACTGAAAAACTTACATCAAATTGATATATTTGAATTTGCTATATCTCTAATGCCGTCCTCCATAAGGAAAGCACACATTATCGTTATTCCGATCCTCATACGCTGATTGCAAAGAATACTTTTCTTTTGTGTTCGCAATATTATGCCTGGAATCTTAATAAACGTCGCTTAAAAAAACACAAATAATACCGGGGTTTCAAATCATTTTTGAGGTATTTAATACAATGTTCAATGTCTAGTGCGTGTACTCAGTCTACTATTAGAAAAAGCCGTATTTTAAAGTATTCTTTTAAAATTTTGTGCAAGTGATTTTTTTTTCTCGTTCTGATAAAACAATTCAATTTTTTTTTTACACAATATTGTTTTCTTGCTTATTTTTTAAAAACACTTATCGGTTATAAAAAGTCATAACGCAATCCAATTTATTTTTCCATCCTGCACAGATCCAGCTAATATAAAACACCAAACAGGTATTTCACGTGATGGTGCAAGTAATACTTCAGCATAATCACGAGCATATCTTTTGGCAAATTCAGATTTAAGATACCTGGTACTGACCGATTCCTCTGTGAGATCATATATTTCACAATCGTCATCGAGTTTGGTTTTGTCAATTCTGACAATGTGTCGTAACTGAAAGCGTAAAGCCGGATTGATATAAGACGCGAATCTATTAATTGCATCGCGTGTTTTTGAGCAAGATATGTATCTTGATTTCAAGCCATTGGACGATCCGTTGGCAACGTGGTTATTTATAGATGTGTTCGAATAGACGTTCTTTGGTTCAATTCCCATATTATAAGACTCGCCTGGTCTAAGTAACCTATATAAAAATCTCTCTTCATCTATTGCATTATCTTCTTGCCCTGGTGCCTCACTTGTAGTGCTTTGATTTTCTGATTCCGTGGTGGAAACTAAATTTTTACATTCATTTTCCATTAAATTTGCATCTGATACATCCCTTTGTTGAATTTGAACATTTGAATCCTTTAATACCCCAACAGGTGAAATGGGCCCTTTATTAGAGATACCCGTTTCTTGCAGATTAATTTGGTTCTGATGTTCAACGCAGTTATCAAGGCTGGCTTCTTCCTCTTGAACATCATCGATGGTATCAAACTTAATGTCACCACCTTTTCCTGTATCTGATTTAATTTCTAGATTGACTTCCTCTGCTTTGGTCTCTCTGCCTTTAGATTGATCATCATTCTTAGATTCAGATACGCATGTTGGGGATAAAATGACATCAGAATCGCGTACTTCATCGTCATTTAGATCATCTCTAGAATCTAAAGATCGTGCACTAGCAGTCGTTTCAATGGCGCTGTCTTCTTTTTCGTTTTCGATAACAGGCAAGATAAAGGCATCAGACTTTGCATGCATGTTAATGAGAACCGCATTTTCTTTCTCCTCCTTCTTGCTTTCAGATACAGTTATACATCGGTATGATTCATCTTGTTCAGTTTCATCGGATTCTGTGTCATTTATATTGTCTAATAAAGGTTTTTGGGCCTTAGATACAGCTGTTGTATTATTGTTTCTCAAAGTTTCGTCATGTTTTTTAAAGGTGTCGTCCAGCCGAGGTCTCTTCTCTTGCTTTGATTCGTCAGATTCTTCATCTAATCCTTTTTATAAAAACAAATATTAAAACTGTAAATTACTAATCGAACATAACATTTCTAGTATTATTTTTTTAAAATTAATTTATTTATTCATTTTAAATCTAATTTCATTTTTTCGAACGAGAACTCAATGATATACTTACTTTTGCGTTTGTTGGAGTTGGTCTCAGATTCCATTTCCTCTTTGAGTTTGATTTTGCAACCAACTTAAAAAAAAACATGATACTTTTAATATATTTTTTATTGAAAATACTTAGCATTTTAAATATTACCATTTTCACATCGGCCATACAAACAATGCTAGATTTTTTTTCACATCTCTCTCTCTCTCTCTCTCTCTTCAAAGATGAATAAAAAATAGTTTTGTAAATGTTTACGTCTTAACTCGTTACTTTGATAATAAGTGGTATATTTCACATGATACGTGTTAGTTTGGCTATTACAGGTATTTGAACATTTCAATCTGAGCATAACATAAAAAACGAATTGCTAAGTACAGATAACATTTTCTATTATAATATTTTCATGTTAAATACTGAAATCGGATTGGTTCAGACGCAGTTGATAATCCACTCTATTAACCTCAGAGTTAGCAACACACTTGGCAACGGGTAACACAACAAATTATTACATGCACGTAAATTATGTGCGTACGCTTAGTACGCCATAGAATTCACGTCTTTTCTATATAAAAGCAGTAAAATTTTCTCTTATATTAAGGCATTCAGTATTATAAAATAAATAGTGTCTATTTGGGAGGATAACAGTTGAAATTGACACCCCGAAAACACCATTGTCAACCGACGCGAAGCGTCGGTTGACAATGGTGTTATCGGGGTGTCAATTTCAACTGTTACCCACTCAAACATGCACTTTTTATATAATGGTACCCTTGTAATCATAACTGTTTTTTGTAATACTAAATATTTTAAACAGAAAACATTAGATTTCTGAACGCTGTTAAGAAACCCAAGTACTTCCTGCCATGCAGTCGTTTTCTTTTCTTTCTTTTTTTGAACAGAGGTAGAGGGACAAAGGTACGTAGGTAAACAAAACCAGATGCTAGTAATCTACCAATATTTGTCAGGGATGGAATATTTGCTTTTTTGCGGTTTATAAAGATTCTTCAAAATTTAAAAAGCAAACTATTAAGTACCTGTTTTGCGTGAATAAACCAAAAAGGTGGTCTGTGTTAAAATACGCATGGTCGATCGATAAAGTTATCCCTCTTTATCGATTGATATTACAGTTTTTAATTTGTTTGGTGACCAGATATCATAGAATTTGTAGACTCGACTAGATACTAGTACGCATCTAAGTTTTGTAGAGCAGAAATGGAATTATATGCCCCCCTTTCCAAAAATTACTACATAAATAAATAAAAACATATCAAATAAAGTACACTTTCTCCTAAAAGATGGTGCAAGTCACATTTAAAAAAGCAAATAAAGCATTATAATTAGAGTTAATCAAATGCAAATATTTTTTTTATTGCAATCACAAACATCTAAATGTAAACAGAAAGTTAATGCCCTCTCATTGTTTACATAAGTAAATAAAATATTGTGTGATAATATAAGTACATATATGTATCATGTATTATTACCTAATCAAAGGGATTTTGTTGTTTTATTACAAACTAAAAATTTGCGTCTATTTTGAACTGCCGGTCAATAGACTGCAATCTATTCTACCGCCGGTAAATAGACTGTGATCTATTGGACCGCCAGTCAATAGACTGTGATCTATTGGACCGCCGGTCAATAGACTGTGATCTATTGGACCGGCAACGTATATCAGAACGCTTGTATGTTATAATGTTACATCCTTTCTCAGGGATGTATATTCCTTTACATAGACGCTGTTTTTAGTACTTGGTTAAACCAAATTCAATGTTATCAAAATAAAGTATCCAATAATCAACAGTTTTGAAGCCTCTTATAAGGTTAAAGACTATTTAAAATCTAATGGGTTGAAAACTCCTCCTTTCTTTGTATAAACTAATAATGCATGCAATCCGTTGGCCTCGGACAATAGATCATACTGAGCTGTTCCCTGCACCTCGGGAAAAATGTTCTGGTCTATTGACTGCTCAAGCATTAAATAATTGTATACTGTTAGCCTCTATATAAACTTGTAACCAGTGGATAATGCATTATCATGATACAAATTTGGTCAGTTTTTTGTAACCTGAATGCCGTCATTTTATTGAACATTTAAACAAATAAGAGCCGAATATAAATTTTTTCTGTTTTTTTTTCTTTCCATACATATATCTATTGGGATTTAAAAAAAAAAGAATTGATTTTCTACGCTAGATTTCAGAAAATACCAGATCGATCGGTATTATGAATTCTTTATTAAGTTTTCAGAAAGTGGTAGGCGTCTTAAATAAACCTGGGAAAACGGCAGTGTTCCAAGTTTAAATATGAACATGAAAACCCGTATCTATTTATATTTTGCTTTTTTAAATCCTATAATCAGCATTGATGGTACAAACCGATCAAACACAAAGAAACCATTGAACTGTGCAGCACCTACTTCGGTTACCCGCAGTGTCAATAGCATATGAACACTGATATTTAAAACCTTCTTTAAAGTTTCATCGTCGCTCGATCTGTTCAATTCAGGGGAAATTGCCACGAATAAAGCTAGGTTATTTTATAAAACATGCCCTTTTACATTTTTTGAAATTTGAATTAAATGCAAATTTGACAAAATAAAGGAAGCGTTCAAACCTTTGTTTTCTGGATCAAATATTTCGCATTTACTACAAAAAGGGATGCAAAGACATTAAAAACGATCTTATTATGTGTAAAGTTACCAAGCAGATATAACAAGGTGATTTCAGTGAAGATTTAATAACTTTACAACGCCTGTTAACAAACCATAGAGTGAGCTTCTTTTGAAAGAATACAGAACCTGTTTTTTGATTTTTAACACGACAACTGACATTACAATTGATAACACATTTAAAAAACCGTTCTAAAGTATGGAAAAAAATAAATTCTAGTTCCAATTTTGACCATAGTTTTTTAAGCCTCGAAGTCTGATTTAAAATTATTTTTTAAAGGAAAGGTTTTACATTTATTTAACATTTTCAGAACTAAGTTATTTATCAATATCTGTTTCAATGAAATTGGATGCAAAGTCCTATAAATTCGTCATGTCGGATTTTTCATTGTTAATAAATTAACTTGTTTTAGCTTAATAGTGGCATACTCTTGGTTAAACCTTTTCTATTTTTTTTTACATGCCTCGATAGGTTGTACAATAAAGTTTAAAATATTATAATTTGAGATTATCAGTGATACAATTTATGATCAACTTTGATAGTTTATATTGATACAAATATACCTGGAGGTTAAACAGTGGTCCTATCTTCTTGCTCCCTATTCCCTGAAATGAATAATTTCTTACATGTCAATTAATCAATGAGAGTGTTCCAACTATGTACTTGGAATTTAAAATGAAACTGTTTAATTGTGTTTTCAACGTGCTGCATAACACGTTTTCGAAAACTAAGGTGTACGTTTAAATATAAATATGATTCAACTCTTAATATTCTTATAAATGCATTGGTAATTTTAATAACGGATACATTATGACCTCGAAACATTTGTAAATAAAAATTTAAAAAAAAGATATAAGGACCGTGAAAATCACAGGCAGAATATATGGGATAAATTGTAGTAGATACGATTCAATTGTTTCTTTATCAATTATCGATATTCTTAATAGAATTACATATTAAGTAATATCTAATGATTTTTTTAATAAATGGACTCAATTATTGGTTCAATTAATTGGTTCAAACACAGGTTTTCCTAAACAAAACTTTAGGACGTTTCTAGACAAAAATGTTCAATTAAATGATACTCATCCATTAAAAATCTACCTATTATGAGCTTTGAACTCTACACGGCTAGTGAACATGTTCAAATCATTACATCGGTCGTCCCTATACAAAAAATTCCCAGAGTTGTATTACGTTTTATCCAGCTACATGTAAAACTGTTTCAAACAAAACAATAATTTCTCCTCTTTTGTAAAAGGAGAAAAGGTGTCTTTAAAATGGCCACACATATATACTTAATATAATAATCAGAGTAATCTCTGGGTTTTTACATTAATGATTTTTTTTTCAATTCTGAGACACATTTTCAAAAACTGATCAATGAGCTTCCGACTGTGAATGTATTGATCGTTGTTCTTAGTTTTATTTATACCCGTATGACAGCCAAAATCGATATTTGATCGATAACAAGAAGGGGGGATTGAGTCGGTTTTGACTTATAATGATAACTAGACTTTGACCCGACACTTTTTGATCGACACACCATATTATTTACATAACAAAGCTTCAAGCATACAATAATGCGACTAGTTTCACTACACTTTCCTTAGTTTGAATATTCTAACCGTGTCTCGGGAAAGGCCCTAACCACAGTTATAATGTCTTCCATATACCCGTAATGTAGCAGAAAATTGCAGAATCACTCTGGAACGATTTTGGAGAAAATTAATGAAGTTGCCTTGAAAATAACAGTCAAATTAATGATAATAAACCTTTTCGAGACTGTAAATACCTTTCATCTAAACAATTTAATCCATATAATGGAAGAATTCAACATTTTTTTACCAATGTACACGTATTTGCTTTCCTACAGAGACAATACACGGAACGCATTTTATCGTTAAACTGGGTCTGCAGGACATTATTCATTTTTGCGATAAAACATATTCTATCATCACTCTCCTAACAAATATAATGTGATTTTTTTGCATGTAATCAGATATTTTTTGTCCTCACGAAGACAAAAGTAAGTACTTAGTTGAAATGTATATTAATTGTTATTTAATACTTTCTCTCATAAGAAATCATTATATAATATATATGAGCAGAATATATAGCAAATTTCCAATGAAAATTTACCCGTATTTGTATTATCAGTTCTGAGTTTATTCATGCTAATATGATATTGTGGAAACATAAACTAAAGTCCGTTAGCGTGAATGTATTGCACAAGCGTAAGATTGTAAAATCCAAAAAAATCCAGTTGATTTCCGGGATATTTTTTTTAAGGAATTTTCGTTGATTATTAATTAGCTATGCTTAACTGAGAAAAAATAAAAACATATTGGTAATCTTCAAGTACCAATGACGTTAGAATATATAAAACATAAGACATTTTTCTTCCGATTTATCGGTATTAACGACCAAGAATTCGAGTCTATTATTTCAATATAGTAGTATAGATATTCTATGATGTGTCTTAATATTCTATCATTTAGTAAATATATTCATTGTCACGTATAATTTGATGGCACTAGAAGAAACAAAGCAAAATTTTACTCAATGCTAGTTTCTTTACGTTTCGACGACATAAATTGTGTATCAAGGTAACGCAATTTATATTTAATATGAGAAGTTAATATGATTGCATACAAATTTGATTCATCTAATCAGTCTCTGTTGCAGATCAAATCGTCCAAAAATTGAAATTCGCTTGCATAAATGTCAAAAACATCTTGGTAAAAAATAGTTGCCACTAGACATCACTGTTGGGCGCTGAAATATTTTACAACGTCACAAAGTTTGAAATATGTGTAATAAAATCATATTAGTGACGACTTTTCTTACCTTATAGAAGGTCAGGTATCATCCGATCGAAAAAATTAAGCAAGAAAATGTTATTTGCAACTGAATACTGAATAATAGGTTTGTATTTTTTGCTAAACACGAACTCCGTTATTAAGAAAATAACAAAACAAATACTAGATATCTTCATAATTAAAATTTATCAGTGTTACAAACAACGTTGTTTCTGATGGTGCTTGCAATTGAATAAACGTATTTGATTATAATTGCTTCAGGTCGATGTTGTAAAGGCCTAGATGTTAAACTGTTGTGTGTACTAAAAAAAATCTTAATCGCCCCTATGCAATATATAATGTCGATCCAAAGTAGTTTTAAAACAAATTTTGTAACAAATAAACACATTTAGATAAATATAAGGGGAAATTGTGTTTAAAGAAAGTAAACATCTTTTTAAATGATCGGCTCGTCGAAAATTAAAAGGATCGATACTGCTTTTTGTGCATTGGAGCTAAACAACTGGTACATGTACCGTCCATTTCCATTTTGAGTATATTTTCTTATAATAGTGTGTCATCCGACATTCTTTGTTTACGCCAGATACGATTTTAGTTAATGTATGTAGTTGTCATTTTGCAAATAACTGATTTGAAAAAAATGTAATTATAAAATGTTCAGGTTAATTTGTGCATTTTTAAGTACGATTTGGGAGTATAATAACCAACATTTATTGAACGATAAACATAGTTACTGTGGTCAATATTACGTCATCTTTAGTAGCCATGTATCATATGTAATGTTTTGAATTTGTGTTTGAAAGTACAAGGGTTGATCCAAAAACAATGACACATTATGCACTGCGTTTAACACTGGCGCTGTATTGTATAAAATGATACATCAAAATTTTCCTTATCAAAATTCTAATTTATAATAAAATTTTGAATAGATTTTGTTGAACACTTAGCAAGATATTGGTGTTAATAGCACGACATATACGTGATAACGCCGCGTCATGAATTTACATTTTTATAGGGTTTGCATTTATGTATATAACATAATTATTGAAAATTTTTAAAAGACCCAAACAACACAATATTTAGAAACAGATATATCATAGACTTATTTTAACTGTTTAGAAAAATTAGGGAATGTTACTACCCATTTCGGATATCTACGTAATGACTATTGTCTCTAGATCAAGGAATAAAAAGGCTGGACATGCTAATAGTGATACGAGGCATTTCTTGCTTCGATGGATAGAAATCACCATAAAATGTACTGAAATTGATATATTTACCTAAAATTGAGAGCAACTGAACAGGATACCCTTAACATGGCTCCAATATTTAATAAAAACATGTCTTGTTTATAAATAAATTAAATAGACAGAAGATATATGCTCTGGAGGAAAGATAAAACTAGGTTCTTACTTCATGAGCTACCATAATAGGGTCATTGTAAACACAACAAGTCTTATATTTATTTTAGAAAGTAGAAATGTATACCATTTATTACATTTGTCCAATATAAACATAAAAAATTCAATAAAAAGATGAATCTTTTATATGTTGGAATTCAAACTACAAAAAAAAGCATGATACTGTTTTAAGCTTTTCCTTTCTGTCTCTTATACTTAATCATGCTATTCATGGCATTGTGTAATTATATACAAAACTTTTTTACAAATTAAAAATTTCATTGACTATATAGTTGAACATAAAATGTAGTTCTTTCGTCAAACTTTGCTTTATCTAAAAATGAAGATAAAGTGTGGGATATTGTTTTTTAGTTTCTAATTAAGAAATTTAAGTTATTTCCCTTGGAATAAGACATTTAATCCATATAGTATTACACAAGTTCTTGTGTGCTACACAAAACAGTGAAACAAATCATCACACATTTGGCACAACTCTAAGATACATTAAAAACTGAAGTTTGTACAATAGAGAACATATTTACAAATGGCAAAACTTGTCCTAAGATATCCATTGATGACACATCATTTATAATACATGTATACGTTATATCACTCACTTCATGAACTATCCCCTTACACATTAGTATTTAAATTCACATTACAAAAAAAAACCATTAAGTTCATATATAAGACTTTTGTTGAAAAAATGTTAACGATACATTTTAGATTATAGAAAAAAAGTTGAAATTTTCAAGAAGTTTAGACTGGTTTATAAATAGTAAGTATTTATAATGTAAGTAATATAATGTAAGTAAACGATTAGAGTTCTTCAGTTCTTTAATTTCTTGAAGCTTTTATATTGACATCAATTAAAAGAATCCCAATAGCATTCGGTCTTGGATATAAGTATATTTTTTCACATATTGTTTTCGTTTAGATATTACAAAAAGCAATTTGTCTGCCATTTCATTGCTTTTACAAAAGATACATCATTTTTCATGAATTAAAATGTCTATCCATTTTCTATTTTCACTTTCTCTCTATAAGGTTTAAGGAATAATGTATACAACAACAATTTTAAAGAATGTCTCCTATCTTCTCTCCTCAAGGTGAGGTAAAATTGGCTCATCTGCAACAAATGTATTTACAAATTTATAATTTAATTTATGTGATAAAACCGACATGATAATACTTGGTGACATATCTATAAAAACGATAAACAATTTTAAATATTATTTACAGTTTTTAATTTTAAGGGTATGTGGACTCCATTATATTGGATATCTGTTCGCTTCATGTTTATATGGGTTTAGCAGAGTAAAACGTGTTTAGCATGTTGTCAACACTCAACATAATACAATATATTAGGATGATTACATGTACAGAGTGTAAAATATACTGGAGTTCATGTCAGTTGTAATGCACAGATCACTTTCAGCTACAGATATTAAAAAAGTGACAACAACGTATACTCTATTAAAAGCAGGCTAGATTTGTACAAAAACATTTCAAACCTGTCAATTTAGAAGTTACCGGCTTGAGTTGAGCTAGATAAGGCATCCCTATAAGGAGGCTGTGTGTTCATCTACAACATGGTATTGTCAATGGTTGGTAAATTTAAATCATACAAATTATGTAACAATAGAGCTGGATCTACATATAAAAGGATTTAACTAATAACATTAATATTTTCTATAATATTTCTCCAGTGTCTATTATTTTAATTCAGTTGACGTGAACAAAAACATTACTTATTACAAAGAAATGCTATTCATAAACCAATTGTAATTACTAAGACTTACCTGTTAGATCACTCTGTCTGGTGATGGATCTAAAGACACTCAGCTTGTTGTTCCATGATCTAACCCAAAGACAATCAGTGTTGACATCATAACTCAGTCTGAGTGGTTCACCCATCTTTTTCCAATCTGTCAGTAGATGTGACAGAAACTGACCGTCCTTGTCTATCATCTGAAGTGTGTTGTTGCTTAAACCATCACACACCAGAATGTGTGACAGTGTGTCAGTACAGATTCCACATGGCCATAGACCTGAATTTGATGGATGCCCTATGTAGGAGAAACGATGTCTTCCTCCACACTCTGTCACCACTACAGTTCTATTATTGTCAGACACCACAACATCTAAATTGCTGTTGCTGATATATAGACAGGATCACTATACAGTCCCCTTTCTGTGTTGTCGCATTGTATGGTTTGTATCACTTGTCCGCTTTGGTTGTACCGGGTTATCTTGCCTGTTCATGGTTTCTCTCTATACATTCCGACCAAAAGATTCCCAGTGAACGGGGACAAGTACACACATTGTGGTTTCCATCTAGAGTTTGTTCTTTTTATCAATTTGGTGGTTGTTTTCATAGTCGTTGATTGTTTAACATCGTTTATTGATGTTGAAACCCTTATCTATATAAATCAGTTCGCTCCCACTGTTTACTGTGTGTAATCCATGTGATAAATCACTACATAAATCCTCCACACAATAAAGAGGAAAACCTTTTATGTTTGTCAATATGAGGTTGTGTCCATCACTGAACCAGATCTTGTCTTATGTCACACAGGAAATATGATAAAAACCATCGACAGTTGTTAGTGTAAGAGAGTAAAGTAAATCAAGAGAAGACATCAGTTTTAGCAAACGATCGTTTTCTATGCGTCGGTTTCCATCCTCTGTAATTTGGATTTCTCTCAGTGAATCCATCTCTTTCTCTTTGTTGTTTGTCTCAGTCATGGAGAGCTGGCTTTTGTGCTAATGTATTTTGGGCGGGCGGGCTGCCTTTATGGATAATAGAGTATACACAAGGACTTTACAAAGTTTACAATACTGTTTATACACATGTCTCGGATTTTTCAGAACATGAATAAAGGTAGAAGTGATGTGTATTCTAAATGTTCGCACGTGTATTACAGCAAGAATGAGTCCTCCCAAGAATGGATTTTAGGAAAAGGTCCATACATCACAATATCATGTTAATATAAGTTGAAGAGGAGAATGGAAAGAAAGATTGCCAGGCTCTACTCTTTCGAGAAAAAGGGCACGCAAATCTCTTTATACGTAGAATGGATTCAATAGTCATTAAAATATTTTGGAACATACCCAAATTTACCAAAAATCAAGACTGAGAAAACAACCATTGAATGTATCATTATCAGGTAAAAATGTGAAATTTATTTAGCTAAATATATTTATCAATAACTTACCTGGATATGGAATGTAAACATACAATTGTTCGTGATGTAAGAGTATTTAAATGTCCAGCCTGCAATACCACATACCTAAAGGCAAGTGTAACAGAACCTGTGCAGAACATTTTGGTCTGATAATAGAGGTGTCACCTGATTGGTAATATTGTTGTATAATTTGTGTCAAGCCAAGGGATGTTGAACTAGATTTTGAAGAGATTTGTGATTGTCATAAGATGAATGTTTAGCAGTAATATGTACAACAAATAAGAGTAATGTAAAATATTTTGTTTTTTAAATTTTCGCTAAATTTAGTGGTTATAAGCATTTACAGTCTATGATCAAAAATATAAACCCATGACCACCACTCTTAACACGTCACACTATATGGACCAAAATAGTAGATTGTGAACATTTTATTTATGTACTGAGGTATACAATCTTACGATAATCGTTTACAAACAGCTTGATATAACTGGTGCTTGTGTGCAGTTAACCCAACATTAAGAGCAAATATACACATATACTGAAAAAAAACCCAAAGTAATACAAAATAAAATATTTAGTTTTGTATATTTACCCTTTATTTAGTAGTAATTAGTAAATCCTTAAGATCAAGAATATAAAACCCTAGCGACGACTAGTAACATGCCACAACAAATGTCGTAGATTGTGTACATTGAATTTATGTATTAAGGATTACAATACCATGGAATCATTAGATTTCGTGGGTACCCAATTTTCGTGGAAATCGTGGGTATCTCTCATCCACGAATTTACATTCTCTACGAATTCATGAGTCAAAGTAAAAAAAAAAATCATTTTACCTTTTGAAGTTAAAAAAAAATACACAGGATGAACCATTGTCATTCAGTTAACTGAAATGTGACTGAAAGGTATACATGTAGCTGTGCCATTCAGTCAACTTTCCAGACCGTTAAGTTAACAGTCGGTTGACTGAATGGCGGATGTACATCCTGTGATACACGAAATTACCTCCCCACAAACTTAAGCAATCCACGAATTTTAAGAATTCCACAATATTAGAATTTCTTATGCTTGGTCTAACTGGTAATTTATTTATTTTGTTTGTTTGTTTTTTTATGGTTTTTTTAACATTACATGTAAGATCAAGGTTAATTTTTGTAAATGCTAAAAAATGTTATGTAAGAATTAAATACCAAAAAAAAACGAACCGTTTTCCCTCAGAAATATTAATTCTTGAGTTATTATTTAAGTTTATAGTTTATACTATTATTACGAAAATTGACAGAATTTTTATTATTCAAGGAACATACATTTAAAACATTCTTGTTTTAGAATATCACCGTAGAATTTTTCTTTAAATTTTAAATTTTAACACACAAGAGTGACTGTCCTACATACTCAGATTGTTATGGTGTATAATGTCTATACTTCAGAAAATCTGCCCTACGGAGTGTAATGGTGTAATACGACACCTGTTTACCTTTGCTCGTGTCAATGGCATTCATCAAACTGTAAGCTGAGCGGCGTGTGTGAAGGAAACTGTTTCAAAATTTTAAGTCAAACAATTAAGCTGCCTTTAAAAAAATTGTTAAATGTAGTTGAAAGTCTTGGTATCAAATACGACTATTGCTATGAAGATTTAAAATGTCGATTGATGGATAAAGACAAAATAACCTGCTCGCATATATCATACAGCAGAGATGTGCAAACAAAACAAACAAACAAACAAACACTTGTTGGAGATATCTGATTTAATATATAGATGACACAAGGACTCGTCTTATGACAGCCCCCGCCCCTTCCAACTCGTCAAATATAGCCCACAGAGTATATATATATATATATATATATATATATATATATATATATATATATATATATATATATATATATATATATATATATATATATATATATATATATATATATATATATATAGATAAGGTCACAGAGTCTTGCTTTTACAACTTAAAGTAGATTTACGTAAAAGAAACGCATATTCATTTTAAATCATTATGACATACTTTATGACTTTATATACAAAATGATTTTTATCTAGAGTAGACTTAAGTTAGCCAAAGGTCAAAATCGATGGTGTTTTAGTATGGAGCAGTTATACATTGCATGTAATCAGTTTATGCATATGACATTTAAAATATTTTTTATTTAGAGAAGACTTCAGTTAACCAAAGGATTATTTGCAAGTAGAAAGAACAGCATACTATGCATCATGTGTCCTTATGTCACGGTCATGTGTTGAGAGGTTGGGCTTTTCCAAGGTCATATTTTATAGTTTTACTTAAAAAAACATTATTGTCATCGTAATCTTATGCAACCGAATGTAATGAAAGGTAAGTTGATCAATGTATGTTTCCTTCAGTTATGTACAAAGTTTAACGTATCTATACTTATGAAGACCTTTTTCAAATAGGCTACAAAATGCCTGCATTAGGGTAACTGCATATATTTTTGTATTTATACACTTGTAAGATGATGTTCGTAAGCTATAACTGACTTTTACCTTATAAGTAATTATTGTTAAATTATTTAAAATATCCTACTTTCATTTTCGATGAACCAGCCTGAAATACCAAAAATAAAAGCAGTGCGGTAGATACACTTTTGCGGACCCAAGTCAGTGTGGATTAGCATCAAAATGCTGACTAGTCAGTTAATTTACATTACAAACTCCTCTGTTCAAATTGATTGAAAATGAAATGGTCCGGGTATCATACATATCATGCCTTTTCATGAAACTTTTTTGTTTACTTTCTGTATAATTATGATTTAAAAATATTAACAATTAACATTTAAAAAAAAAGCAGTGAGATTGGCTTAGAGCTTTCCAGTCCTTTAAATACTTTGATTTATATATCCCTACATGTATAGCAACCTCTGAACTTATCCTGGGGGGCTTATAATTGTCATTGGGACATAGTTTAAACGATTGATAATCAACAATATGTCAGAATGTTTGCTAATAAATCAAATCGTAAGCTATGAAGCTTTTAAAACGCATTTTAAAAAATTACGCAATATGCAATATGTTTAAAATTCTTTTTTGGACATTGTCAACGCTCTTTCATGGAAATATTTTTTATTAAGCATGTAAGATAGTCAATATCAACCCACTTAGAACAAAAAATGTGTTTGGTTTGGATTTGATACTTTAAACTTTTGTATATTAAAACTGAATATTTTAATGGTTTCTTCTTTAATATGTTTTAAACAGAAAGTTAAAAAAGAAATAACCTGACATTTTTCAGGGTTTTTTGTTGCTATTCAAATATTGCGTTTAACGATGATCTATTACATACAAATCTCGGTGATTTAAAAAGGAGTGAAAAAATTGAAGTCTTCAATTACACTGTTTTGGATTGTTTACAGGAAAGGTGAACCACACAACAATTCAGAACGTGTATCACTTCCTGGTTAAAAAAGGAATTTGGAGGTAGTTAATAGATTATTAAAGAAGAATGGACTTGATATACGTTATTCATTATCTAGCTGGATTGTCATTAGCATATGCATTTGGTATGTACACGTGTTAAGTTCTCTCTTTTAATTCAAATAACGCACAGTTTTTACATTTCATAATAACAGTCCGCTAATGTTGCACAATGGATGTTACACAAACAAACAATAACATAACTTTTAATGATACATATATTTACTACTTGGTGTAATAAAAAAAAAGTATAATTATGAAATATTCCTTTGATCTCCAAACGTTGTTTATATATACATGCCAGTCTGCTAAAAATAACCGTTCAGAACGCAACTTTACCATAGTTGAGTAAATCTGATCTTTATTTAAAATGAATACAATGGATTGTTATGAATATGTCACGCTTTATAAATTTTCAGATGACCTATCTCACAGCAAATTCGCTTCCCAATCTCATTCATACATAGGCACGATATATGAAGCAGGTAACGCAGTTGATAGAAAAACATTAACGTGTATGAGGACACAGGATATAGGAACCACCTCATTGAAGAGGACTGTTTGGTGGAAAGTGGATCTTGGTGGAGTGTATAGTATATACAGCATTAACATACTGTTTAAAGACTACGATGGTTACGGTATGTAACAACAGTTTGCACGGTTGGTGTATTCTTCTTTTAATATTGAGTATTGTTCGCTCGATACTGGCTTTACAAAAATGTTAAATGAATATGAAGTCATGTTGCTTTGTGTTAGGAAGTATATTAAATTATATAAAAAAAAAATGGAAATCAAGTTGAGCGCAAGCAAGGAAATAGGAGACTATTAAACTTTTTCTCCCTTAATACGAGAAACAAGTATTCCTTTTAAAGGAATGATCGGTAATAATGATATATTGATAGCTAGAAGCAATCAACATGATCAGTTTGATGTAAAATAATTTAAAAAGTATTGTATTTTTACAAAATATAGAATATTGCAAATCTGTACACCATAATTTCATCATTATAAACCGTCAACAAAGTTGATTTTGAAATAAATTTGGGGAAAGCCGTTTGTAAACTCCTTGTCCAGTTTTATATTTTAAACGTAATTATTAAATGTTAATGTATCTTCTTCTTCTTCAGAATACTGAGTAGGGCTCTCCAAAGAGCATTAAGACATATACAAAGAAAGAGTTGTATTAAAATATTTTAATGCGACTGAAAAAATTGAATGCCATCATAACTTGATATTGAGGTCGCCTTTTAACGTACATGTAACCTTGTTTATAAATGAAGCCGTCTTCCTAGCTACTATTATGCAACATCAATAGATCGAGGTTAGTTCATGGAGCATATTCTTATGATTGAGGCCAGTTCATCGAGGTCAACTGCATTATTGAATGAATCTTTCGATCAAAATTCTTACGCTTAAGACAAAATGTGCATTCTTGATTTAACAGGTCGAACTTTATTTTATGTATGTTTGCATCTCTTAAGGTAAATGAATTGAAATAAAACTGAGTAAAATGTTAAATATCATACTAAACCAAACTTCAAGTTTTTATAAGAACTACTTATGCAAGCGGAATGTGTGCGCACGTGGAAGCATTTGCTGGATGCCTCATATGGACACAACAGTGATTGGCCGAAGCCGATCACAAAAAAGAATTTAATTGTATTCTGTTCGTTTGTAAACATTCTACATTTGAAACAATAAACACATTAAATTTGTATTGCGATTAATCTGCGAGTTCTCCGGGTCACTTTTATATCTTACAAGTAAAAATGTAATGATTTCGCTGACTTGCATTTCATATTTGTTAAATATATCTGTAAAAATATATTCAGAATGTTCATAAGATGATTTTTGAGAAGTAAGAGTCAGTATCGCAATATTTCATAATAAAATCAGTATAATAATTCTGTATGTATTAATTCTGTATGTATTAAATCTGTTTTTTACTCACTTCATTTTCGTCTAATTTTAAATAAATTACATAGGTTCATTTAGATAACATATCATTTGTTGATATAGAATATTTTCACCTAAATTACCTTTGCATGTACTTTCAAAACGTAATAAAGGTAAAGAATATCCATTTGTATATAGACCGTGATGAATATTAATAAGAAATTTAACTGGAATATGTTTTGAAGAGAACAGACAACGTGGACGTTTTGCTGGATTCTCTTTGTATGTATCAACCACTGGTGATATTCGGGGGTCCACTTTGTGCTACAAGAATGGACCACAGTTACCGCCCCTGAATTTTACAACAACGTGTACAGAACATGGACGTTACGTCATCTTTTATAACGAACGACTGGATGGAATAAGCTATCCAGAAGGATATGAAAAAACCAGTGTTTATACTGAACTGTGTGAAGTTATTGTACAAGGTAAAGATGACATGTACCTGAAGAAATACATGAATAAACATTGTTTTAACTTGTTCATGTAAATTAAGATTACCAGGCAAGTAGTAAAAAATCATATGATTTTTAAAAAAAAGTTCTTTTTTTCAATTTTATAATTTTCAGTTATATGAAGTCATCTGATGATTTTAAGGCATTATAATTTAATGTTGACATCTTCCAAGTATGATTTCCTCTACTTCTTACGGAAACTTTTAGTCAACTCATAGCTCTATAGAAACAGCCAGACTGAAATATACACGCCTTGTTTATCGATTGGTCCAAATATACATCGGGTGAAACTGACAGGAAACTGACAGGACCGAAATCGACATGCAGTGTTTATCGACTGGTCGTAAGCTACAGTGACCTAAGATAAATCACGGAGTGCACAAAGTAATCATATTGATGCCAGACTCAAAATCTCACATGAGACCATTTAGCTGTTTCTTTTGTAAATTAACAGTGATTTAGTGAATTCTACTTAATTTCAATAATCAGTTTATTAATTAGTTAAAAGAAAGATGTAATTATAAAACAACAAAATGCTTTCTTTGATGATTTATGCGGGTTATGACGGTAGCGATTATTGCAGAAAAAAATAAATAACCCGCGCTTTTTTCTGCAATGTCGCAACCTTCATATCCTAAATGAAACACCCAAAAAAAAACATTTTATTATTCAAGAAAAAGAAAGAAATGTACCTCCATGCACTCAAATCCTCACTTTAAAAACATTCAACAATTTATTTGGTCTTCCCCATTTAAACGACTGTTGTTAATCCGGCGTGATTTTGTGTGACATTTTTTTACCTTTCCCTAAGACCCATCCATTATTTTCATCTTTATTCAAAAACAACAAAAGGCTACAAAACAGAATGATTTTCCGCTGTAATATTTTCTAGCGATAATTCCTTTATCCCCATGACAGAAATATGTCAGAACTATGGAATCTGTTTAAACGGTGTGGTTTTTTTTTATTCGTACTTGAAATTGAATACTATTAAAATTAATGTAGAATTCATAAACTTTATCGTAAAATGAGGAGGTCCCAGAAAGTAGTTACAGCATATTATCCTTGACTTTTTTGTACAAGTATTAACCGTTAGCCGAGACATTTCTAATGATCAACCAAAATTTCAGTGTCAATCGTAGAATTAAAAGTATGATACAGAGCTCACAATTCTGCTAGGGTTGAGTCATATTTTGTTTTCTTTTGTCAGTTTATTACATTCAACTTAAGATTTTAACTTGATATTTCCTATTCACTATTAAAATGTAAACAAACAAACAAAAATGAACTCATCTCTATTCAAAGACAGAATTGTGAGCAGAACTATTTATTTTGCTTATAATTCGAAGCTTGGCAATCAAATATGGTTAATAAATAGAAAACTGTGAACAATCAAAACGGAAGAAACATGCACTAAAACATATGTATATCAACATATTTCCGTCAGCGATATTTAAAATTATTTAAAATGAATAGCCTCGAGTAAATACTGAGATTCTGAACTTAACACATTGCAATAATCAACCATTACGCAAAGATCATATCGAATTACCAAAAGAATGAATTGTATTTCAGAATGTTGTTTTTGCTTATTTAGCGCAGGTAAAATATCATATGTCTGATTTACAGAAGTCTCTGTTTGATTTCATACTTAAAAATTAAAAATACAGGCCATAGTGCCTCAGGTTACAAAGCATTATGAAAATGAAACGAATTTTAATGATAATCAGACCAAGCTAACACCAATGTCAAAAGTGAAAACTGTCAACGCAATGAAATATTTCACCTCAATTTACTTCAGAAAATCGACATCAATGTATCACCGGAGCTTTAACTTTCATCTCAGGTGAGCTAAAAATGTTTTAATATTTTTAATGTTTTTTGTATTTAAACAAAGGATGTAAAAGTTCTGGTGTATTTGGCATTGACTGTGACAGATCATGCCCAGCCAACTGTAAAGACAACATGTGTAACGCAGAGAATAGATCTTGTGTAGGGTGTAAAACTGGATGGACAGGGACTTCTTGCGATACAGGTACATGTATTTAAATGTTAATAATTTATTGATTATTTAAAGCTTGACATAATCCAATATTGTATGCTACAATTTTCTATTGAATTAGTTGTCATACTTTGACTAGATATAATATAATAGATAAGCTAGATGTGCATTTCTCACCTGCTCTGATTTTCGAAGAGCAATGAAATAAATTAGTATCACAAATATCTCTAGGAATTTTGTCATTTTAACCTTATTGCGTAATATATTATTTTCTTCAAATCATAAGTATTCGATAGATCTTAAAAGTGTATTTTATCAACCGTCGTCAATTCTTCAGTTGAACTAAGCTTTTTAAATTGTATGTGAAAGATCCTTTGTTAACTTATAAATGACTTCAGTACAAATAATCTTTTATTTGTCTTTTTGCTAACATCAAACGATACTTTCTCATTTTTAGTAATTATCTGTTCATGGACTTTATTCATTCAAATAATCAAATAACAATATCTACCCCTACCATGGATTATATTGCATTTTTGTGTAAATCCCTTACTGAAGGGTACTCAGAATCATATGCATTTTTGTAACGCGATCTTTACGATTTAGACATTTATTTTTCTTTAGAATGTATGGAAGGTTGGTATGGTGTAAACTGTAGTCAGAAGTGCTTAGAACAGTGTAGAGACAACTCTACCTGCAATCACGTGACTGGCCTCTGTGATAAAAGATGTGATGCTGGATGGACAGGAACATTATGTGAGAAAGGTGCGATTTCAATTAAACTATGCAAGACTGCCCCGAATTTTAAATAATGATTTTTTTTTTTCAAAAAAGATTCAAGTAAATGTAATCTTATCATTTTTTTCTAATATTTAGTTAAATCAATTCTTTTATCTACTATGATAATTATATTGATGTTTACAGCTTGTCAATCGGGGTATTATGGTGAAAACTGTTCCATGCCGTGTTCTCCAAACTGTAAAACATGTCGAAACACAGATGGTCTATGTTCCTGTAAGGCTGGTTGGATGGGTCATAATTGTTCAATAGGTAGTAATCATTGGAAATAATACTTAAAATCTGTGCTTTGATATATGAAACAAAACCTCTAGTATATTCGTTACGATGCCATAACAAGTACCATTAGCACTCAGCTGTAATTATTATATATTACCTTTAAGAATGTACTCAGTCCTATGGAGAAAACTGCCAGTATTCGTGCAGTTTACACTGTATCAACCAGACATGTGACAGATTTAACGGAAATTGTTTGTGTGCTGGCAAACTTGGTAAGTAGTGACATTTATTAAGATTTTGTTTTAATCGATATAACGTATTTTTTTCTGATGTTGTTGCTTTTTAAAACTATGCAGATAGAATGCAGGATGTTCAGACGAATGAAGTAGCATCTAGCACCTTTTGGATTGTTGCCTTTTGTATATCGCTGGTCATCAACATTATATTCATTTCTGCTTCGTTAATTCGTCGACGGTATGGAACAATTACATTTTCTGCAATTTCCAAAGACGCACACTTATAGTAGTTAATATTTTAATTTTAAATGTTGATTTTGTCATTAAGATACCTGTTTTTATTTTCATAGGAAAACATTCAGGGAACAGAAATACACAACAGATTTGGTTATTTTATCCGGATTAACACCGAATACAGAGCAGACTGTCGCCATTGAACCAAATCACTATCAAGAACTCGGTGTATCACTAAACGAAAACACCTATCCAAATCTGAGTACAGAGCAGACTGTAGCTATTGAACCAAATCACTATCTAGAACTCGGTGTATCACTAAACGAAAACACCTATCTGAGTCACCTGTGACTGTCACAGTTTAAAATATGTTTGTAATTTTTAGTGGACCTACGGGTCACAGAATGTGTTAAAATTGTGGACCTGTGCCATTTAGTTACCGTTTAGTTATTTTTAAGTGACTTTTATGTTACTAAATGACATAATTTATATGTTATTGTTTCTATTCAGTCTGTGCAAAGAAATTGTATATTCTAACCTTAAGGGTATTTACTATGAGTAATCAATAGTAAAGCAATGATGTATCGGCAATGTTTTCAGAATAGCTTACCAATCAACTCTGCATCAAAAAGATACGCTATAAAATGAGATGTCCACCAGGATATCATATGGGATAATATTAATATTAAAATCGCATCTGTAATATTGTCATTTTTATACCACAAATATTTTTATCTTTCGCGTAACTAGATTAAAAAATGCTATTTACTATTTAACATGAACTAGCTATCACGTATTGTATGTGTTTTACATTATAGTTTACGTCAATGTTAATCTAACTAATAAGTAAGATTTTATAATAATGTACTTATCCAATTTTAAGGTACTTTAACTCAGGACTTAGGTCTCCAACACAGTTGGTCAATAATCATTTATTACGATTAAGAATTGTATAAGTCTTTGTTTTGTGCAATATTACAATAAAGACTACCAAAAAACTAAAGAAGGGTATAGTCCACTAATGCATATTGCCTAGACAGTAATGTTAACTTTAGGGTTCTTAACTTTAGCCCTAGTTTCCGTTCAGTAACGAGAGACCTCTTAAAGGGGCATGGTCACGATTTTGGTCAAATTCAATTTTGATATTTTTATTATTTACAATGCTTAAAGAATGTATTTCTTATGATCAAGTGAAGTTTGAGAGTCAGTTGTAAAGTTATTAACAAGATACAAGACTCACAACTCTTTGTCATGTAAACAAGGCTCGTGCCCTGTTTTTGTTAACATAGGTTCAATATATACGTAATGTTTCCTTTTCAAGCAGATTTGTCTATCTCCCTATTCATTTTAAGCATATATAAACAGTTTCTAACGTTAAACATATTTCATTTTAGGTCTAAAACTGAAATTTTAAATTTAACATTCAAAATGAAAACAAAAGGTTTGTTTACAAAGCAAAGAATTGTAAGCTCTGTAACTCGCTTAAAACTCAACTAATGATTCTCAAAATTTGGTTGCCTATGAAAAATGTCTTCATGAAACATTGCAAACATTGACATCGGAAAACTAATTTTTGACCAAAATCGTGACCATACCCCTTTAAATAAGAGCTCATCAAATTGTTATCTATCCAGTTAGAATTTTGTGGTGTGAAATCAGATTCGTTTTCTGGCAAACTGCGTCTGTATTGAACAACTCTGGAAGTGAAAGTAAAAGTAGGGAATTTCACAATTTTGGAAAGGGTGTTCATCAGACAATTTTCAATTCTTTACTTCAAATGATAATTCAATTTTGACACTTGCTTTTTAAAAATTGCAAATCCTCTTTTCTGACATGTGTCAAGCATTCTGACTTAAAATGTCCCAATAAATGCATAAACCCCTGCAAATATAGGAACTATATTTCTTAAAGGCATTACTTTGTCCTACCGATACTGAAAATAGTTAGAGGGATATACACAATATGAAACAGCCATTGTGGTTATCTACAAGTTTACGCTTATATGTTCACATTAGACACTACACAGAACAGTGATTCAAGATTTGGAAAAGTTCAATACATAGTTATGGATTTTGCAGCTTTAATACATATGCATAAATTCTGGAAAAAAACAGTCCAGTCAACATTTACCGAAACACCATCTAGCTCATTGGCACCCGATGTTCATCAAATTGCATATATTGAGGATTTTGTTATTTCAAGGATTGAAATACATTTAAAACATAAACATTAAATATTTTACCAAATTTATTTCATATTCTTATGAAAAGTTCAAGTATGTCTGATTTTATAAATTATCTTAGTCACAAAAATCATGCTTATTTCTTAGGTAAATGGTATTGTTTTCAATTACCGCGAAAAAGGAAAAAAAAGAAATGTATAGGTATCTTTTCCTATTAATCAATGTATTACATAAGGTTACATGAAATGTTCTTCCAAATCTCTCTCTTTACTCCTTAGTAAAATTTATACCGTAGTGAAGGAGAAACTTCAAGAGAACTGTATATCAATATACTCAAGAAGTTGTATGAATCAGTTGTGGATACTAAAAAAACTCTAAAGAATAATTAGAAACGTTGAGGTCACAAAATTGTAATAAAATCAATAGCATCAAAACGTACGATTTTTTCAACGCTTTATACAACCATTCCCCATGACAAATTAAAGTCTAGGCTTTTTAATACCATCGACAGTTGTTTCTTCAATAAAAATGGAAGTCGTAAAAATGCTAACCTTGTCATTGGAAATCTAAAAAAAAACTATTTTGTTAAAAACCATTCTGATTGCACACACATTACTCTGAAGTTGACATTGAAAATATTCTTGAGTCGACTCGATATATCCCAGTGAACTTGATATAAAAGATACCACTGAGTCTGAGTCATCTGTTTCATATTTGGATATTTTACTGAAAATGGACATTGATGATAACCTAACACAAGAACTTTATGATAAACGCGATGATTTCAATTTTTTTTATAGTTCCTTACTTATGTAGCAATAAACCTTCATCACCTGCATATGGTGTTTTTGTCTCTCAGTTAATTCGATACACAAGAGCATCCTCTTCGTATTAACAGTTTCTAATGCGAGGCAAGCTACTGACAAACAAGTTGATAAAACAGGAGTATTAACAGTCTCGTGTAAAGTAATATTCTCGTAAGTTCTATGGTTGATAAAACGACTTTGTCAGCAAATACAATCATCCACTGGGTCGCATGCTAACTGACGTTTTTCACACTAATTGTTAGACCATAATTAATCACCTTATTGTCTACGGACTTTTCCGTTTTCCCCCGATTACGACAAAGAGTACACGGCGGGTGTGACCGGTCAGCAGAGGATACTCACTCCTCCATGGCACCTGATCCTACCTATATCTTTCTAGAAGTCCGTGTTGCTCTGCTTTGAATTTGTATTTCGTTTTATGGATTTTTGAGATGGTTGACAGTTTGTTATTGTCATTTTTTTTTCATATACAGTACCGATCCGACCCAACCTAACACCAGAGTAAACCTCAACTAAAACCCGGGTTTACTTTTGGGTTTAATCTGGGTTTGCTTTTGGTTTACTTGGAAATTGCTTTTTAGGTCAACTGGACGGACTGAAGCGTGAGGCAGATCTGTATTTCATCTTACCATCCTAACGCCTGTAATTCCCGTCCCTTGTATATTCCGAATACACAGCGTCTGCTTTCTGGGGTATACTTTTGACCGGGTTTACTCTCTGTGTCTACTCTGTGTTTACTTTGGGTTTACAATGGGTCCACTTTTGTAAACCCGGAGTAAACATAGCGTAAACCCAGAAAGTAAACCAAGGGTTTAGTTTGAGTTTACTTTCTGTTAGGTTGGGTCTGATCGGCACTGTAGATATTGCTTTTTATTATATGACTCTATAATGTGAAGCCTTCAGTTCATTTTTTGTTCCATTTTGATGCTAGTTTGCGATTACTTCACCTACGACGCGATAATGACGTCATAGTGAATTGTTTTTAAGTAAGTGTAATATTTGCTGAACTTTTATTTGAGCCTAATTTCGGAAGAAATGTATCATGACTTAACCCATTAAAGATATGTCCTTGGGAAAAAAAGACTAAAGGAGTTTTTTTACTCTTGAATATTGTTAGCATGATAACAAATTTAACAAAATTTATAGATAGAAACATCCTCTTAAATTATTCTACAATTAACCCAAGGTCAAAGTCGAACCAAAAAACAAAAAAATACCCAGTAAGTCTATGAAATATATATTGATTTGCGCTTCTGATTGGTCGAAAAATTTCGGTGATACCTGCGTCAGTAAAATTTAGCCAGACTTAACCTTTTAAAATAAACAAAACACATTATTTAATTCAAGCAATAGAAAACTAGGCGTCTTTTCACTATTTCGTCTGCGTTTTTCATTCAGACATCAACTCTCTATGTGTGTTTAATCCAGTTCAATAGCTCTGCATCAGCTGATGGCCCATCCATTTTGAATATTGTTGCTGTTGTTGTTTGTATTCATCTGCGCCGATCATATACATTACATGTATTTGCATTTTTGATCAATGACACTTTACATTTTATGATTTAAAAATGTTTTATTAAATGATAAAAAATGAATTAATTAATTTTTCTATTGGTCGACGTATCAAAGCAAAAATTGACCGGAAAACTGTTTCATTATTGCGCTACGAAGCGTCGAGTTTGATCTGATGATCCGCGCCAGGCAACGAGACGGTATCGGGCTCTTTGGATCAAGTTTCTGTTACAATGATAAATTTAATTTATACCCTTGCTTATTGAAAAGTTTTAGATACAAAACTTTCTTTTTAAATCAACTGTATGACCTTTAATTATAACAATGCTATTATGAAATGAACTCTTTTTAAACCCGCTAAAATACAGACGTTATTTAAACACTGTGGCAAATAATGATGCCAGTGCCAAGGTTGCATTTTTGCACCCGCTTAAGATGCTATTTCGGAAAAATCCATATATACCAAATAACAGACCATTGTCTAGAGAGTATATAACCACTTTTGTTTTTAGTGTAATTCACCTGACAGGTGAGATATTTACCTTTAAAAATTAATATCCTATAGGAAAATAATAATTCTCATAGGAGAATTAATTCTCCTCCTATATTGACAATCCTATAGGATTTTTTAAAAAGTCCTATAGGAATTATATTACCTATAGGATAATGTCATTTCCTGTAGGAATTTGATTCAGACATGTAGTTTTCCTATCGGATTTTATCAAATCCTATCAAAAGTAAAACTCCTACAGGAAGTTCTTGTATTCCGATAGTAAATTTTAAATTACATATAGGAGTATTGTTGTTCCTATGGGAAAAATTATTTTCCTATAGGAATTTATTTTTGAAAGGATAATATCTCACAGAAGAGATACAACAATAACATAGGTGGTTTGTAACTCTTCAAGGAATGGTCTATCATATGGCATATTTGAATTTTTCGATGTATGCAGCTTAGACGGTGCAAAAACGCCAACTTGGCACTGGAATTATTATCCGGCACAGTGTTTTTAATGTGTACTGTGTCATTGTGATACGGAATCGGAAAACCCCAGTGTGGTGATTCGGAAAATCGGATCACACTCTGGGAGTATGACAGCATCAAAAAGGTAAGATTGATGGGTATATCATAAAAGTCAGTAACTGACTTTCCCCGATTTATTTATAAACGCTATCAATATAAATACAATACATGTATGTCTTAATATGCTTATAAATCAGTTATTTTCTTAATAATGTGTCTTTTCATTCTGTAATAATGCAATAAAAACGTTTTCAATACCCATAAAATCAGCCCGGATACATGTATATTGAGTACCTTGGTTTTAATAAAAAAAAGCATTTAATAGTTTTCTTGCAAAATTTTCTTACAACTTAACACATGTTCTGAGGCCGAAGCCTGATACTTGGTTTGTTTCCATTGTTTATGCTTTTTTTATTTATCAATTAAAGGGTCCTCGACACCCCGTGACTTTTACTTTTTATGACAGTATGTCACAACATGGCGATTTTAGCGCATTTATACCACCAAACTTTGTTGTATATCTATATGGCACAGTAGGTGTTGCTTCGGTCTACCAATCCACAGGTCCCGAGTTCGAATATTGCAGGTATTTTTATTTCATGAATAGCGCTAAAATTTAAAAAAGCGATTTTTCCCCCAAATAGTGAATTTTTGGGGGTCATTTTCTAGTCAAACACATTTTATAAATCCCTATCTTTAAGTAATTTTGAAAACTGGGCCTATAGGCAGATTTGTTTCCAGGTGTGTGGAGGACCCTTAAGTTTAGTAGCATCATTGATATGTCATGAAAGACAACCCAAATAATTTTTGTGAAGGATATATTTAAAAGAATTACAGAGATTATTAATTGTTGAAAGTATCTTAACCATACCAACGTAAACGCTACTTTTACATTTTTAGAGTAATTAATCTTATACATGTGTTACATCAAAGTTTTAAATCTGAATATTAATTCAGCACAAGTTATTTTTTTCTATTTTTATCATTTCATAGTAACAATTTCTATTTCAAAATCATTTAAATTTTACTTATTTCTTTTTTTTCCCTCTCACTATTAAAAATGATACTTTATTTCTAAACAAAGCATACTTATTGGTAACGTTTTACTTTTTAATTGAATGACCATGGCATCTAAAGAATTTGACACTTTTATGGAAATAACTTGGTTTCGATAGATTGTCGGACAATAAGTTAATTTGTTAAAAAAAACTGACAGATTCCTCGACCGAATCTATAAAGATAATTTTTTTGTGCTATCAAAATGACACTTTTACAGTACGTCAAAAAAAAGTATTTACTCGTTTCGGTTTTTCTTGATCTTTTCTTTGTTTACGTACGTATATCGAAATTCATCTAATTGACTTTATCGTCTTTTTCGGCCTTTGGTAATCAGTGTCAGCTCGTAGAAGAAATTATGTGAAATTAGCCCACTAGCAGCTAGCATTTAAATCAAGTTTCCTGATTGGTCAATGAGAACAATTCCAAATTAAGCCGGATGGTGGGCGAATTTACCTAACTCACTTTCTATCCAACGTTTAAAGAATAAAGAACTTGTTTTAATTTTACGGAATTGTTTCTTTTTTCCATTAGGTAAGCTTGAATGCAATTTTATTTATTTTCAGCATTTTGGTTTTATTACATTTTTGTTGCTTATTTTGATAAAGTTTAGTTTGTTGTGCTTAAAACACTAAAGAATATTGATTAACTATATATTTCTTTTTATCATGCAGAACTATGAGTTTGTCATTTATTATCCAGAATTTTAATTTACATTTTCTATAAAGGATATTTCACGTTTTAAGAAATGCAAGGTAGTAAGCGTACTGGACACGCAGTAAAAAATGCCTTCTACACTAAATTGTTGTACATGTGTATGTTAATTTGATATTGCTTGCCTTGGTTATACTTTTGAAAATTATTTAACAATTAGCCAAAATATCTCTATGCTAATTGATTTAAAAAACAAGATCCGGAGAACTTTAATTAAAAAAAACGTTGTAGAACGAAATACGTGTATAGAAGAAATGTCATCATATTCGAATTGTTTTTTCAGTCAAGTTGTAATAACTCTTTTTTTTTCAATTACTCTTTCAATCATTTTTTTCATTCGTCGATATCGCAGATGTGGAAGATACCGCTTGGATTCAGAATAATCTTCTTTTAGTTCTCGTAGTGTATCCTGAGCTCTTAAGAACTTGCAGTCGTAACATCGTATGTGATGTTTAAGGTCGTCGTTTTCAGTTTCTATTTCTTCTTTGTGCATCTTTTCAACATCTGACGAAAAATAAGACGGATAAAAGTTGTTACCTCCACAAATGTTTGGAAAGAATGGCACGTGTACTAGAAAAACGGTGAAAAATTGTGATCTTAAAGTGTAAAAAATTCTTTAAAAGACAATTACGATTATGAAGACTCCATAATTTACACTAAATATTAGCATATAAAATTTATTTTTAACTGTCAATTTTTCGTTACCTTTCCTTGGCGACCTCCTTTGTTTATCTGCAATTGCTTTTTGCAATTTACAGTAACCAAGTATCCCAGAGTGGCCGTATTTCTCTGCAGCTGCTGCAAGTTTAGGGTTTTGGTATACCATTGTAGTATATTGTTCATAGACATCTGCAATGAAACACTGTTTATTGGACCTACGAATAATTTTTCAAAACCATAATGGTTTCCTTTTTGTTCCCTGACATTAAAAGAAATTAAAGCATTGACGGTCTTCTCAGTATATAATGATACTGGAAATGAGCAATGATAAGTTGATTGCAGGCCCCAGCCGAGGCGGACATTAAGCTTCAATATAATTCCCTATGGGTAATATATCTCATTCCTTATTTAAAGCCAACAATATAACAATTCAAGAGATATTGCAATGTTTGTGCTTACATCTATACATGTACATGTAAGTATACATCTTTGCAATTTGCATCACTATGATCTCTTAATTGTCGTTTAACTTCACTTCTATTTCAAACACTGAGTAGTGCGTGGCCAACGCGCTAGGTTTCATTTGTCCTCGAAAGCAAGATTTGTGTCTTGTCTAGATGGCCGAGTAGTTAACGCGCTGGCCGCTTATATTACTGCTATAGAATGGGTTCCCTCATCTCACTATATAATAATCATAATATTGATCAATACTATATGGGTTGCTGAATTCGATGAAGGTGAAGGTTCAATAAGGTGCATTGGCCGATTTGGCCATTAATTTGTTGCTCTGGGATCGTATGCATAACAATTCTAAGATTTATCTTAAGTTTATGCTTAACTTTCTTAAGACTATTCTTAACTAAGCAAGATGCTTAAATTCCATTGCATAAAACTTCTTAGCAACATACTTAGTAATTCTTAGCTAAGCATATCGCAATCTACATAAGTATATCGTTGCTATGTCAACTACGTCACTTCCACTTTCACTTTTATGTAAAAAAAAAGATTAATTATGGTTTAAGAAAGAGAATATGTTTTATTAAATACATTCATGATATGTGTGTTTAACAATTAAGGCTCTCACATTTTAGGATATTTTATTTTCATAAATCTACATTAAAATTATCAATAATTACATTTGATTTATTTTTTTATTTGAATACTTACAGTCGAATATTTATCATAGTTTCTTTTGATTTACATCTGTACATAAAAAAGATTTTAAAATCTGCGAGACATAGCTTGTCGCAATTTTACGCGGATCTAATATAGTACAGTACCGCTCTCACCGGTATGTATACATGTATATACAGTACCAGCAGGTATTAGCGTTTAGTCTAATGCGAACCTATAGACAAAAATAGAGAGAGAGAGAGAATGAGGAATAGAGAGAGAGGGGGGAATAGAAAGCGAGGATTAGAGAGTCAAAGCTATTACTATGTACATGAATGATTTTTATAAAGAATGAAGAATTTTGGAATGAGAGAAACCTCTTTATTGAAAGAGATAACATCTCCCATTAAAAAATCATATCATATTCGGAAAGTTTTCTTATGTAAACCCATCATAAATTCCCTTGAAGATGAAAAGAAGAAATGATCGGAATATTACTGTCTTATTTACTATTCCTATTTTACACTGTCAGTTCAATATGCTCTTCAATCGGATCAAGCAGCCTGGTGTAAGGCGATAGAATTGAAATGATAATTTACAAATAGTCTTATTGTCAAGCTAATCTTTTTTTCGGGGGGGGGGGGGGTGATGTAAAAAAAAAATATCAAATAGATACAAATTATTAGAGAATGATTTTTTATTTAGTAGCTTTCAAATAGGTAGAATACGATTTTAATAATTAAGATTAATGACAAACTATTTTGTGATCGATTTAGTATCTTATACCCTATGAAATGGAAATTCTGATACGATATAGATGAAATAATGATGCATTTAAAAATAGGTTTTTGGATTGAATATATAGAAAAGACTTTCATGCAAGAACTGATGATATAATAACACAATGATAATGTGGCATCATTTTATGACGTTAAAAATTACATTAAAAAACATTACCTTATAAATTATTTCCAGATATAAAGACCTTATAAAACATTTCTAAACTGTCTACACAGTAAACGGGTACGTACGGAGCATTTAGCAGCGTTAATGTTCTACATGTAATTTATTTAATATTTGTTGCACAACCTTCTTGCTATCATACACTTAAGCAACATGCTTAAATACTTAAGACAGGTAAGACCCATCTTTAGATTTAAGAATATGCTAAGCATATGCTTTAGAGTTGAGATGTTTTATGCAACATACTAAGCAATATGCTAAGTCAAATTTGAATCTGCTAAGTACAATTTATGTACTTAAGAATATGTTTAAGCACTTAAGAATGTTTATGCATACTACTCCTGTGCTTTATATATAAAATAAGTTTTAATGTAAACTATACGGTGTATGCATTTGAATGAACTAATCTTCTATATGATTTGAAATAGCTATCATCACGTTCGTACGAAGGCCCAGAAGGTTCATTCGAGATTCGAGATTCAAAATACAAAATTTGATAAACAAGATTCAAGATTCAAAATTCGAGATTCAATATCTAAATTAACCAATCAAATCAGGGATCTAAAAACCTGTATATTAGCGACATTAAACCATAAGTACATGCTTACTGTATTACAGGACGTTCTCTCCCGTACGGAACTAATACTGAGCCAACCTTGATATTATTTTCTTGATGTTGGACCAAGCCTCATGAAACCCCCAACCGGCGAAAACGCGTTTAAGTATTCAGACTTTTATTTAAACATTGCATGGAATAAACTTTTGCGTGAGTTTATAAGTATCTGCAAAGAAGGTATGATTACAACTAACTGTACTTTACAATTCAGAATTATACACAATGAACAATGAAATAACACAATGAATGAAAAATCGGTTGAATTTCGCAAAGCTCACAGTGTTATCACTAATTTAATTTTTCATACTGAGTGGTGTTAATTCATAAAAGTTAATTTAAACATAACATAACCATTAAATAGGGGCTATTAAGACAATTATTAGTATATGTACGAATTATCTTTTTAGTACAGATTTATGTCGCTAAGATATGTGTTTCAGATCCATGATTTAATCGATTAATTTAGATTTTGAATCTCAAATTTCGTATCTTAAATCTCATGCTTTGAATTTTGTATTTTAAATCTCGAATCTCGATTGAGCCTTCTGGGTTTTCGTATGTTCACATCATCATTTCATAATTATAAAAAACACTATTAACTTTTAATATATTATTGGAAAGATTTAAAATTTCAAATTAAAAAACCAAAAACTCACTTACCTTTTCTGTCTCCCATGTTTTTTATGGAATGTTCATGTACAGGTACTCTACATTTCGAAATGACAACGTCATTAGTTGAATCTTTTATCATACGTTTTAGCTTTCCGTAGCAAGGCAGCGGCCAGTTTCGTGTTTCATTATAACGTCTCTCTAGGTTTTGTATAACGCTTTGAACATTTTCTTCATACTCGGAACGGATAGTGTCGAGTTCCTTTCCAAGTCTGTTGTATTTGTATTTCAGATTATCTTTTGTTGCGGGCATTCGGGGATTACGTACTGAAATGATATTCGATTAAAAAAAACCCACATTCATTATAGAATTATAAGCTATTCAAACCAATAACTCTTTCTTTTAATTATTTAATGTTTGTATCATGTAACTACCTTGCAAATGCAACATATTTTAATTGAAATGAATAATACACATTACAGTGCAATACCAAGTTATGCATTCATCAGGATTCTGCCTCTAACATTCTTTAAAACATAAGTCAGAGTCATCCGAGATTGAATCGGGAAAAAACGTTCAAAATGAAAAAGCACAAAGAAGCATTCAATTGTTTAGGAAATTAGAGTTAATATTTCAAAAATATTAAAATACTTAGATTAAAACGTGCAATGAAGAAAATACTGAAGTCGTATTATAAGCAAAATATTAGTTTTATAGTTAACTAAAACACTTGTCACACCGGAGCTGCGTCCTTACTGCGATCCCGCCGCGTCTCTAAATAATGTAAAACGCCAAGGTAAACGCAGTATAGTCTCCTAAAACGCCGTAACACTGCAACGGCATCTTCGTCCGTCGCGATGGGATCGCCTTGAATATTCTAGAACGCCATGCGACGGCGCGCACTTTGAACATGCACAAAGTATGCGCCGTGGCTCTGCGTTCTCATAAACACGCCGTAGAAGCGTAGTGAGGTCGCCGTGACAGCGCCGTAAAATCTCCAACAGCGCCACGACAGCTCCGTCGGCGCGCTCAAGGAACGCAGCTTATCGCAATGTAGACCCAGTCAATTGCGCTTGCACGGAGACCCTCACGATGCAATAATTTTCAAACTGGATGAAGATGACTATGTAAAAAGTAGCATTTGCTAATATTCCAAGACCTATTAATGGACGTAGATGGAATTTATGCAATTTGGTTCTGATGTTTTCACATCTTTTCTGTGTCTTCGAAAAGCTTATAACATATCTTTATTGTAGACCTGACTACTAAGAGTTTTGTCCTAGTCCTTCACAAATTGTTTAGAAGAAGTTATGTTTCAATTACAACGTAGCTTTTAATAACATCAAAACAATTATTTGAATCATTTATCTACTAGTTGTACATTCTTTTTTTCCATACTATTGTACAAATTAATATTAACCTACTAAGAAGTAAAGAACGTCTTGTTCACGCAGTCGGCGCGCAGAGCACGCCGTGGACCAAAGGTAAAAACACCTAGCACGTCATGAGCGCTCGGCTGAGACTCAGCGAGGGCGCAGTTAATTGCGAGGTAGAAATCGGGCCTTAAGGTCCTGTCACACCAAGCTGCGTCCCCACGGCGTGTCCACGGCGTTGTATAATCCATGGAATTTTCGTAGGATAGCAAGGAAGATTTAGAAAATAAGTACAATTGTATTTGGAAATTTTATAAGTGGCGATGTCACAGCGGCCTGACGGCGACCAAGGCGTTCCTACGGAGCTCCCACTGCGTGTAACTGCGTTTCCACAGAGTTCTACTTGGCGATTGAATGCGCTCTCGCTGAGTATCTGCCGAGCGCTCATGACGTGCTAGGAGTTTTTACTGGGCGTGCAAAAGACGTTTTCTACTTCTTGGTAGGTTAATGTTAATTTGTACAATTGTATGGGAAACAAACAAGAATTTACAACTAGGATAAAAAATTGTTTTGTTTTGATGAATAGGTACATTTGAATTGAAACGTATCTACTTCTAAATTATTTGTGAAGGACAAGGACAGACCTCTTAGTAGTCAGGTCTACAAAAAAAATCCGTCATTCGTTGTTAGAAAACAAAGAAAAGATGTGAAAACAAAAGAACCAAATGACATGAATTCCATCTACGTCTTTTGATAGGTCCTGGAATATTACTAAATGCTAATTTTTACATAGTCATTCACATCCAGTTTGATAATAACTACATCGCATGCTATTGTACAACAGTCTTTGTTTGATTTTTCGTGGTCTAGGTGACAACGCACTAGAAACCCCGTTGGAGCACGGTACAAACGTTAATAAATGCAGAAGAAACGTCATAAGATCGCGATGAACGCAGCAACAGCTCTTTGTGGTCGCTTTGTCAACGCAGACAAATTAAAAAAAAATGGATTCGCAGTGAGAGCGCGAAAGAGACTCAAGCGCAATTGACTTATCACTGGGTTTACACTCCGATAAGCTGCGTTCCTTGAGTGCGCCAAAAGTGCTTTCTTGGCACTGTTGGAGACATGACGGCGCTGTCACAGCGACCTCACTCCGTTTAAACGGCGTATTTATCAGAACGCAGAGGCACGGCGCGTACTTTAAGCATGTTCACGTTGCGTGCCATCGCATTGCATTCTAAAATGTTCTAAGCACGGCGAACGAAATTGCCGTTACGTTGTTACGGCGCTGTAAGAGACTTTACTGCAATTACCTTGGCGTTTTACATTGTTTAAGGACGCAGCGGGATCGTCGTGAGGACGTAGCTCCGATGTGACAGGGGTTTAATTAACAACGTTGTGCCATAAACTATGATATTATACATATGGTAAAATATATAAGTAAAGTAACTTTTTCTATTTTTTTGATATATGCTGAAATAGGCGCAAATATGCTGTAAAACTTTCACAATTAGTAAATGATCATCAACATATAACCATTGATTTTTCATTAATAGTCTATGTAAGTTGAGGAATTTACAAACAACGTGTCATTTTTTTCGACCTATAACTTTTTGAAATTTGTGTAGTTCCTGTGAAATTTCGAGCGGAATATAAGTGTTCGGATAAAATTCCAAAAATACTTAAATATTAGTTGTGTCTCATATTAATATACCATTCTTTTTTTGTTTCATCTTACGCTTATTTAAACTAACACTATGATAAGCGGAACAGCATTATCGTTTTTATTTAACAAATTCATATCCGTGGCTAAAAAGATAAATTTAGGTTGCTTTTTAAAATCATAGCTATATTTGATACTTTTTGTGTGCAGTTATTTAAAAAAAAATGAATGGGTGTCTTTTTGTGTGTCCAAACTTAATACATTGAACCGTGTTTAAGGAACATTCTGCAAAAAATAGTGTAGTACATTAGATTGTTTCATTTTTAATAACTTTTTACTAGGTTATGCACGCATTTAAAGCTGATTAAAATCTCTCTCTCTCTCTCTCTCTCTATTTCTCTCTCTCTCTCTCTTTGATGAGACAGGACGTTGATTCCATGAACGTGACTTTTGTTGATTATATGATATTTATCATATATAGTAAAATGTATTCAATATTGTTGTAGTCAAGCTGTTTTAATCGTTTATTTCCATACAATCTATAGATAAGATAAATAAAACATTCTCATTTCAATTTGTGCCCCCCAAAAAACTACTTTTTCATTTTCTTTAGAACACTGACATATTTCCGGTCAGTTTTATCATGTAAAAATTCCTTAGCAAAATACATGAGACCGGGGAATTTGAATATTTTTAACTTTAGAAATGTAGATGTAAAAACTCATAAGTGATTTATATAATTACAGATATATTCTTATTATTATTATATTAATGTTAATAGATAAATCCAAAGAATAATATTTCAAAACAGAAACTGTCACAAAAATTTCATAATTTCAGAAATAGGGAAAGGGGTTATCCATCTTTATATGTATCCGTGATGGAAGTAACCTTGACATTTTTATGTTATGCCGCACAAACTTGGGTTGATATGTGTTAAGAAAAAATCATTGAGTATTTTTATGTGCCTTAACATTTAAAATCTTCCAAAATTTGAAGTGTTATATTTCTAAGTAAATGATGCTATTGCTATAAAAAAAAAGCCAATGCTGTAATTGATTTTCAGATAATAAGAATTCTGTTCTTAAAATTATTAAAATAAATATAATGAATAAAACTTGCAAATAATTCCATTATGTAATTTATTTAAGAATATTGAAATTGTCAAAAAAATTATATTGCAACAAAAGGGGTAATTTATATCATATCAAAATATCGCCGGTGCAAGGCAAGAAATTAATAAATGTTGTAATGGACATTTTAAAGAGTCTATTTAAAAAACAGGGAAAAAAAATCATTGACAAATAATTTTACAATAAAAACGTCCTGATCCCCCTTCAATCAAGTAACATGATTATATCATATTAAAATCTCTCTCTCTCTCTCTCTCTCTCTCTCTCTCTCTCTCTCTCTCTCTCTCTCATAAAATATTTTGATTTATAGTGCAGACATTTAAAAAATGTCATAAATATACCAGATAAAAGAGTGTTTAGATTTTGTCGGCCGATCACTGTTTTGTCTGTATGAGGCATCCGGCAAATGCTTCCACGTGCGCACACATTCCGCTTGCATAAGTAGTTCTAATAAAAACTTGATGTTTGGTTTAGGATTTATATAACATTTTACTAAGTTTTATTTCAATTCATTTACCTTAAGAGATGTACACATACATAAAATACAGTCCGACCTGTTAATTCAAGAATGCACATTTTGTCTCACGCGTAAGAATTTCGATCGAAAGATTCATTCAGTAACACAGTTGACCTCGATGAACTGACCTTAATCATAAGAAGATGCTCCATGAACTGACCTCGATCTATTGATGTTGCATAATAGTAGCTTGGAAGAGTGTTTGGTTTATAAACAAGGTTACGTTATTATGCGACCTCAATAGCAATTTATGATGGTATTCAATGTTTTTCAGTCGCATTAATTAAACACAACTCTTTCTTTGTATACGTGTTAATGCTATTTGAAGAGCCTTACCTAGTATTCTGAAGAAGAAGATACATTAACATTTAATAATTACGTAAAACAATATAAAGCTAGACAAGGAGTTTACGAACGGCTTTCCAAAAATATATTTCAAAATTAAATTTGTTGACGGTTTATAATGATGAAATTATGGTGTACAGATTCAAAATATTCTTTATTTTGTAAAAATACAGTACTTTTTAAATTATTTTACATCACACTGATCATGTTGATTGCTTCTAGCTATCAATATATCATTATTGTCGATCATTCCTTCAAAAGAAATGCATAAGGTCCTGAAGGATCTAGGAAGTTGACATTATAAAATAAAAGAGTGATTAGAGTTCATTTAGAGGGTTTGCAAGGAATTCCGATAAGTTGATTTATTTAAAAACAGTGACATCTATTTAATAAGTAGAGTCATTTAAGACACTTTGCTGTAAATAAATGTTGAACAAACCATCTGTAATATGTAGATCTCTTATCAGTCAACAATTTTAACTAGATTATATGGTTGATGAGAAGCCAAACAAAACCACTAGTTTCCGAAAAAAAAAAGAGATTTCATTTGACGACAGTAACATTGCTGCCGCAGTAAATATAACGTCATTTAACAATAATTTAAAACACGTTTATGTATAAATCAACCAATTGGTAAGAAAACATGAAGTTATTATCTTTTCAAATGTCGATGAAAAATGCTATCTTTCTTATTGTTATTTTTTTTTTTAAAAATCAAACCAAAGGACCTACCTCTCTCAGAAACATATCTAGAAGCGATGTCCATATTTTCCAAGAAGCATTCGAATTTGAGGTGGTCCGATCATTTGTACATGATTTATTGAGATAACACGATAATTGCTAATTCGCTTAAAATATTTAGATAGTTCCGGGAAAATTCTTCAAGGCACTTTGTAACTACAAGATCTTTGAATGTTTGAAAGAAAATATCAAACAGAAAATATACACCTGATATTATTAAATGACAGTTATAGCCTAATAGGCGTGGTCTTAATAACATGCGAAAGCGAAACACCAATTCTGTCGCCACGTCAGTCGAACTCCATATATGTAATAGTTTTACGATCTTCTCCTGAAAGTGCGGGTTTTACCAAGAGTGGGTTTTTTCAAGAGACTCGGTTTTATCTAAAATTAAAATACGTTGATTTCATTGTAATATCATCCTTCCTAATGCGTAATGGAAGGTCAACTGATCAAGGTGTGTTTCTTTCATTTAAATACTGTGGTAAACGTAGAACTTACAAAGCTTGATGTTACAACTCAGAGCAAATTAAAAAGCATCACGATTTCCTTAGAGATAATAAAAAGGTAAATCGACTTCATAATATGCATATTTACTATAAAGTATAGATGATAATAAAGTGATGACACATTTTGCTGGTTTTCAAATCAAGAGAAATCAAAATGCGTCTCAAATATATCAGAATGAAGAAAAACTAACAAATATCATGTCCCGTAATTTTGATTTCTTATTAAATCTAAAAAATGATACTTACCAATTGCTATACAGCTTTACAAGAAGGTTCCATTTTTTCAAAGTGTCATGCAGAAAAAAAATGTTTGAATTTCAGTTACGAACAATGTGATATTGATAATGTGGAATCATTAGATTTCGTGGTGGCTCAATTTTCGTGGAATTCGTGGGTTCCTCTCATCCATGAATAAACATCCTCGCCGAATCAATAAATCAGGGCTATAAAGTCATATTTCCTTTTGTAGATATACGAGAATACACGAAATAACCTCCCCACAAACCTTTAAAATTCAAGCAATCCACGAAAATTGGCCCCAACTAATTTTAATGATTCCACAGTATATGAAAAGTATGGAACTTATTAAAAACCACAAAATGCAGCAATCTGTTCTTTCAAACTATACTATGTAAGCATGTCAAAATATAAATATACATTTTATGGAATATCTTTCAAGTTTTTTTCATCAAACCGGATAAACTGTAAATAACTAGATACTAGAATGAAGTAACCAGAGTAAGTAAGGGATTTTTGCTATTCTTATCTTGATTTATATATCATTTTTTAAAATCATCAAGTTGTCACTTTAACTTTGAAATATAACCCAACATAAAGTTCCTATCTAAAAGAACTTCAGCTTATTTTGATTTAAGCACCTTTATAAATTAAACCTCAATGAGAGACAGCTGTACATGTACTATGATTATACAAAAGTTTTCGCAATATAAATAATTAAGAGTATAATGATCGCAATGTGAATGCCTTAAAAATAGAATCTAATTTTAGCCCTTTTCTGTAGGTTTACGTATTTTTTCAGTCTATGTTTATCAATGCATCTCTCTCTCTCTCTCTCTCTCTCTCTCTCTCTCTCTCTCTCTCTCTCTCTCTCTCTCTCTCTCTTACACACACACACACAACTCGAGCTGCTTTTCAATGCTTTTTTATCTCATTTCCAATTGCCGCATTGCATCATTAACTACTAACAGACGCTTTGTTGACAATATATGTGTGATGTTAAAGAGAGAACGGCGCCTTATCAATAAAATACACTCAGTTTTTATAATCGTCATGGGTTTTGTCTATATAAATATCTAAGCGTTTTTATGATACATGTTGCATATGTTCTAACTTATGCAGGGTACATTGTAATACTGCAGTATCAGATAAAGAGGTCAAAGGGGCATGCGATACATATGAAAATCACTTCAATAACATTTTAAAACCTTTATCCCTCCCCCTTTTTTATTATTATTCCTTCATGTAACTCTGTATAAAAACGAAGAAAAGTTTGCCTTATCGTCAAATCCGATCTTCAATAAAGTTTCCTTTTACATTTTACATTATTATCTGCTTTTAATTATTGCTAGTTACGATGCTTCTTATTCATACTTTAGTAATCATTTTTTTTAAAACTAAATTATAATTACGATAAATCACGTCTCATTCTGGAAAAAAATATTGTTAAAACTATATTTTAGATAAATGAAACTAATACTTTTTATTGATTAAATTATATTTAGAGGTTTGTCATACATCTTTACTGCGTGCACTCGCTTTTTCAGTTTAAAATGTGTTCCTTCGGTTGATCAGTCTTTAGTTATTGTATTCTTATATTTATCTTCTTTTTTTTTTGCTTAGATAAATGGATTATATTCAAATGCAAGTTCCATACTTTCCTGGCATATTGGTCTTATATAGTTTTGCTTATAGCAAGTATAAGTGGGGAGGGGGGGGGGGGGTGTTAAAGAATAGTACAGACACATCATTATGGAACAAATAAATATGAATAAAGAAAAAAAGGAAAATTTTAAAGGGAGAAAATCACAAAAGAATGAATAAGGATGTTTGTTTAAGAGGGACATGGCCATAATTTAGGCCAATATCTTTTTCCAATTCGAATGTTTTCAATGCTTCAATAGGTTATTTTTAATAGGCAACCGATACTTGAGGTATCATTTGTTGAGTTATAAGCGAGTTATAGAGATTACAATTCTTTGCTATGTTAGCAAAGCTTATATTTGAATTGTGAATGTTGAAGTGAAAACTCCAGTTTATGACTACAATAAATGTTTTAAACTTTTGGAACTGTTTATTTATACTTAAAATGAATCACAGGATGAACCTCTGCTATTCAGTCAACTGAAAGGTGACTGAGAGGTAACAGACATGTGGCTGAATGGCATAGCTATGCCATTCAGTCACCTTTCCAGACCATTCAGTTAACATTCAGTTGACTGAATAGCAGCGCGTCATCTTGTGAATAAGAAAATAGACAAATCAGCTTGACAATTTTTTTTTGCTGGTATGTTTAACCTATATTTAAGCTTTGTATGCACTTAATGCAACGGGGTGTGTTTTAGCGTATAAGAACATTGATCCGAATCAACATTTACTTTTACTCTATGTAAAATTTTCATAAGAAATCAGGATTTAATTTGATCTACAGCTGCTGTGTTTTCTGGTGGTTTCCTGAAGACGAAAATAAAATTGAGACCCGTTAAATTAAGAAAAAGCTGGGTACATGTTACAATGTTTCATATACTCTTAAACATTGTCTTTCAGTTTTTTTCAATTTATTCGTTAGACTATAATCATCTATCTTATTATAAGTAAATCGGTGTTACCAAATATGATTTTTAGTGTGGTATTAGACTGGAATTGAACCACCTTATACCAGACTGCTAAAGATAATCTTTACAAGAAAAAACGGAACAGCAATATCTCAAGAAAAAAACATCAACACAATTGTTGTAGCCACGGTAATAAGATATAGTTAATTTGGGCTGTGAATCTTGCGTTCTCTTTTAGCATATACGTGGAATATGTTTATCGCTGTGTAACTTTCGTCAACATATATCTACAATGAATCCATACCAAACAATTAATTGATATTAATTTTGCATATAACTTACATTTATAAAATTTACAAAAATGGTCAGATAGAATATACTTACTAAAATATAAGCTTCAAACAAGTTGCTGGTCTTGAAAAAATGACTGCAATATGAGGACCACTTCAGTGTGTTTTTAAAGGAAATGTAAAAGCTGTAAGGTTATCCGAGATTTCACCGACTGTTATTCCCTGCTTTTATATTATTGCATATGCAGGGGAGAATTATAATTGCAAGAGTGTTATGATAAATAAATGAATCAGGTCGGGATATTGCTTTGCTTTTAACCTCTAAAATTGCACATAATGCTGTTAAAAGTACATACATAACTTACTAGTGATGTCAATTAAGACTTATCATTATCATACTAATTGTTTTGTTTAATAATACATCTGTACTCACAAATCTCAACGAACACAGTTCCTTAAATAAATGTATTTTAATAGACAAATGTGCATATAGTCAATACAAAACAAAAAGACTAAGTGAATAATTACAAAACACAACATATTACATGTACGAGATAAAGAAACAATAATAAATAACTTCATTTTTTTGGAATTCTGTACATGTAAATTAACGTCTTATATACAATGTTGCAAATATTTAATATATAACGAACGAACAAATACGTGCATAAGTAGAACTTGTCACAGCTGTACAAAAGTAAACAATACGAAATAACATTAAGTCACTTTAAAATGAATAAAATTACAATAAAACACGCTTATAACGAAGTGCCAGGGACGGATAATTTAACTTCGTTATGAGTTTTTTTCGTTATATCCGTCAAGTTAATAACATCGAATAAAGTCACGGGGAAAGAAAATTCCTTCGCTGTTAGCGTCAATTGATTATAAGCGTGTTCGCTATAACCATGTTACACTCTATTGCGTTTTACTCTAAGTTTCAAGCTAAGACACCTGTCATGATGATGATTATACGGCAACTCCAAACACGTCAACCTCACAAAGAGTAAGATACTCGGATGTTTTGGAGATCTTTACGAATCTCCCCTGTGGTAATGTCGGACAGTCGATGATAACCACATGAGACAGGGTACCGGAACCTACAAAGCAGCCAAAGAGAGTGTTGATCATTGATTCTATCAGCCCTACAGTGGCAATAACATCCGCAGGCGATGTGGCACAGCTAAAGCAAGTAATATAACAAATAGTAATATAAAGAATAAAGAAAAAATTAATCAAATTGTTACGTGTATTGTTCGATAGCTGAAAAACATTCGACTCAAATAGTGAAACGAACATTAGTATATTCCGCGGATTGAAGTCAAAAATGAAATGTGATGATAACGAACAGTAATCAAAGTCAAAAGGAAAAAAATAACAGGAGCAGAGAAAACACGGACCTCTACAAAACGTAGAGGTAGGATCAAGTGCCGTGGAGAAATGAACATCCTCTGCTGACCGCTCATACCCTCCGTGTTCTCTGTGTCGTAATCGAGAAAACAGGAAAATCTGAAGACAATTAGGTGATTAATAATGACCTTTCATTAAGTATGTAAAAACGTCAGTCATCATGTGACCCACAAAGCAGCCACAGAGAGTGTATTTGCTGACAAGGTCGTTGTATTGACCATAGAACTTACGAAATGATGACTTCAGTCGAGACTGTTGATCAACTTGTTTGTCAGTAGCACAGTGGTTGTTCGAGACAAACAAATTTATTAAGCTGTAGCTAACAGACGATCGTTTCTACAAGAGACTGGACTCTGATCCAACCGAAGAGTTTTCAGCTCCTATCACTGACACCTTGGACAAAATGTATGAAAATGATGTTGTTAAAAAGTTGTTGTTTACCAACTGTAGACTGGATCAATTTTATTTGCTTCCAAACATCCCCAAGAAAGGTATGCATGGACGCCCTATAGATACTGCCATTGGTCATCACACGGAAAAAATATCTGAATTTACACCTCCGTTTATAAGTAGAAGATGTGCTATCCTACCTCAAAGACACTACAAATTACATGAATAAAACACATTCCGCAGGCCTTCCAAACCATACTTTTCTTGGTACAAGGGACGTCACGTCCCTGTAAACAAAAATCCTTAACGATGAAGGTATCGAGGCCTGTAGGGAGGTATGGAACAGTAGAATGATTTGGCATCCATCAACCTTGAACATGATCTCCAGCGGAACAATTTCATGTCTTATTTCGAACATTACATACAAATAAGTGGAACAGGTAGGGACACCGAAATGTCTCCCTCTTACACCAACATATTTATAAGACAAATGGAAAGCAACTTGCTCCTTAGCTTTCAGCTGGTTTTGGTTCATAAATCATATTGAGATTAAATGGGTCGAAAAGCAAGACTGTCTTAATGGTTTCATTACCTTTTCAAACTCTTTCCACTAATCGAATACATTCACAATGGATATATCTAGTTCCAAAAATGTATTTGTGGACACTACATCAACAATGAAAGATAAAATTCAGTCTCAAAACGAAACGGACTGATTCTCATTGCTATCTCAAGCCATCTACATGTAACTGCCACCCTCCCCATACTTCTAGAGGGATTTGTAAAAGAAACAAATAACCCAAATCAGACGCATTTGAATAGGATATTAAATCCAATCTATGGTCATCGAGGCTAGAAAGCCCACCAGATTAATAAACAATTCATGAAATTGTTAAAAAGGCAGGAAACCCCTATTGCAATACAAAGAGAAAACGGACAAAATCAATGTTCCACTGGTTATAACCTATCACCGGCCCTTAAGGACCTTAGCGGCATCCTTAGAAATAATCTGCCCACTCTTCACACTAACGGAAGAATGGCTGACCTTCTCAAGGATCCACAAATAGCTGCGTTTAAACACCCAAGGACATGGTAATGAGAGGTTAGACAACCCGTTGTCAAAAAAGTGGTTTTAAAACATGTTCTGATGCCAAATCGCTTCTGTACAAACAGCAGTATCCGTCGATAAAATCGGCCTATTCTTTACACTAACGAAAGAATGACTGACCTTTTCAAGGATCCAACTTTAAGAGAGTGGGATTCAACAACTTGTTGCCAAGTAGTGGTTTTAAAACATTATCAGATGCCAACTTCCCTCAGTGCAAGCAGATCACCAACACGGACAGTTTGAAAACCTCATCACGGGTCGAATTATTATTCTTTTAATTCTTAATCATGCTTTGAGAAGATTTAGTCAAAAAGACCAATAAACAATAGCTTGGAAGTGTTTTTTCTTGTTAGGTTATTGTTTTTAACTGAGTTTTATTTATTTTCCTCTATTACAATTATCTGTGTTTAATGTGTATATTTGTGTATGCTATATGCACGTTCAAGATATATGCCCTTCTGTCTTCCTCAATTCCAAAGTGTGTGATATTAAATTTTCATTTCAAAGATTGACCATATGCAGTTTTTAAATAGAAATTTCGTACTCTGTTTAATTTTTCTCTTTGTTTATTACAAAATTACTTTGCAGCATGTATATCTAATAATACTAAGACTTTTCAATTTGCTCTATTTATATAAATAAAGCTAATTGCGCCTGAATCAATATGGCAATAATTAAGCATGGAACTAGAATGTCGATTATCCTTTTAATTTAGCCAAAAATATCACCAAAATAGAAATCACTTACTTCACTAGTCCGGATAATAGATGCTTGATCCACCTCTAAATTTATCGCGGGGAAATATAGTTCGAGATAAACTGTAACTGTTACATCATACTCAAATAAATAAAATACTTTTGCTCTTGACACTTCTACATTGCATAATTATTGGGGTAATGAAATGAAGTCATCAAAAGTTCAAATAGGTACACTTTTTACGTAAGCATATGTGTTGTTTTTCTTAAGTTTTTTAAAAGCATTTATTTTAATGATAAATAAATAAATGTATGTCATTTGCAGGTAAGAATAGTCCTTAAAAAGGTTGCCTTTCTTTCAACGTGTTACTATTCAACACAAAGAATTATTGGGAGTTAAGAACTTTTACACGTGGTCCAGTAAAATATTTCAGTTAACAATGGGAAGATTTCAACTCATTTCCTTCATTTGTACACGTTATCTTTAGGAGCTCGCTGCGTTTGCTATTATATTGGTTATGTAAGTTTGCAATTTTTATTTCATCTTTCAGTAATTAATATAAACGAAATAAGTGAAGACATTAATATTTGTTGGCATGTGCCTTAGTGTTTTCATAGGTAGTTGAACTAGCAAATTTACAATGCAAATATAAGGAGAAATCTACACTGAATGTTAAAGAGGCATGGTTACGATTTTTGTCAAAAATTATTTTTCCGATTTTTATGTTTACAATGCTTCAATAAGGCATTTGTAACATGCAACATAAATCTGAGTGTCACTCGTTGAGTTATAAGGGAGTTACAGATCTTAAAATTCTTATTTATGTAGACAAATCTTTTGTTAACATTTTGTCTGTTAAAGGGAAAATTCCAGTGTAAGACCTAAGATGAATGTGTTTAACATTAGGAGCTGTTTCTTTTTGCTTAAAATGAATAAGATGATAAATGAGTTTGAAAAAGATGTTTTACTGGTATATTGAACCTATGTAAACAAAAACAGGACACGGGCCTTGTTAACATGAGAAAAAAATTGTGAGCTCAGTATCTTGCTTATAACTTAACGATTGACTCTCAAATTTCATTTGATCATCTGATAGGCATTTTTAAACAATTAAAAATAAAAAAAAAATAAAAAAGAATTAGACCAAAATCGTGACCAAGCCCCTTTAATATTTATAAATTTCTAACAATTTAAGAAAATGTACCAGAGAGAGAGAAAGAGAGAGAAAGAGAGAGATCATGATTCCCGGTTTTATATATTTTTTATCCAACAAGTTGTGTGTCTTCTAATCCCTAGCCATGGGATATCATGAGATATTCTTTTAATCAATGAAAAATCAATTTAGCTCCCTGTTGCATTGTTTTTAGTGTGCAATGTTCGACGCAGAAAAGAATTCTTATGACCACGAACATTCAATTTTAAATCAACAAGGAGATATAAGATTTAAGAAATAAAAGACAACAAATTATTTTATTGCTTGTTTAATTCCGTGTGATGAGCCACTATGAAACACATAATATATTTTTAAAATAAGTCCTTTACACACATCAATTACACATAGATATTCTCCCGAAATATCTACAGCTGGTTATATTTCTAGAAGAGCGAAGTTATAATTACCGTAATGCATCAACCAAAATACAATCCTTTTAAAACGTTACAATAATTTTTATCTATATCTAATATATTAGCAATTGTTAACTTACATGAATATTTTGTCCTTATTTAAAACTTAAATTTAATTCAAAGGTTCGTTTGTGATATATGCAGGAACAACAATGACAAAGATAACAAAAATGTTAAAATATGCAACGCTCAAATGATCCTAGAATAGAATCCACTATGTATTTATTTTTTGGTTCATATTTTAATTTTGCATACCACGTTACATAACGCAAAGCTACATCTAACGCATTGAAAATTGTGGTTGAAATTCAAATTCCATTCGATTAGTACTATCAGAAGCAAATGCAATTAGCCGCTAGGAGTGGATAAAATTTGTTATATCTCGGCCAATGGTTCGTGATGCCTTATTTGTTCAAAATTAGAATTTTCTCGCAGATGAATGACGCTGGGCTTGAACAAAAGTAATCCGTCCACGAGCCATCAACAAGAAGTCGAATACAGTTTTTTAATTTGTCAGCTTTATGCGGTTTGTGTGGGGTCCATCTCTGAAATTCCACTTTTTCGTTATTATTGGTCCATACAAAGTTGCCTTCCTTGGCTTTATCCGTACCACCTGTCCAGACTGCTCGAAATTTGAAAATATTCCCCTTGCAACTCTCTGAAAATAAATGAAAACTCATGCAGTTTAAGATTAACTGAAATAATGTTTTTTTTACAATAGATCTGTCATGACATACTATTGACAATTAAACACATAATTAAACACGAAATAACGGGTTTTTTTTCAAACTTTATCATTTCTTGCTTTAAAACACATATCAAATGTATGAACTATTACAGATTAAATCCATTCATCAACGCACGAGATAGGCAACACCGGAAGTAATGCCTGCTTCTCTAGATAAACGGATTGTTTGTCCTGGTAAAGTTTGCATGTTGACACGTTATGACTTATTTGTAAACGTTGGCAGAACGGTTTTGAAAAAAAAATATATTGTTTCAACTTAAAATAAAGCAAGATAAAATAATATTTGTATTCTTATACATTTTCGTAAACAAAAAAAAAAAATTTGATGAACGAAAAGATTCCATATCCTCAAAAAATAACATACCAAAATCTTCAAATTAATATAAAAAGAACAAGTCTTGATTCATGTAATTGAAAAAACTTGATTTAAAGGGATAAAACAGCATATGTAAATTGATCTTCATTTCTTTGAACCATTGCGTGTTATGTAGCGTTCCTCACCCATAGAACCAATGTCTCTTTCGACAAAAGATTTTAAGAGCCATTCATTTTCATTTTCTGTATTTATAGCCACCAAATACGCATCATAAGATTCGCAGTGTTCCTATGAAGACAAAAATAAGCTTTAGAATGTGTTTCATGTAAGTAGTAAATGCCACAGTAAAAAGGTCATTAAGTTCTTTACATAATGATAAATGATGTGTAATTATTGTGACAGAAGTAAAAGAAGGAATGAACCTTATTTGAATTTTAATACACAGAGTGAAGTAAACGAATAATTAGGTACAATATATTTGAATCCGTTTATTTTAGCTGCAATAATGTAGCCCTCTCCCGATTTTTTTTTTTTTTTTGGGGGGGGGGGGGGGGCTACAACTCCATAGGATCTCCGTAATGGTGCAAGTTCGGGAGTGATTCACTCCCGGAACGATTTCGTCTCAAATCGTTTACAGATGACAATAACATTTGCATTTCTCACCTGAACTCAAACGTTGTAGATGTCTATGGCATAAATAGCATATATCGGTTATTTTTCGTGTATGTCAACAACGAAAGTTGAATTTGTCCGCCATGTTTACTGACCTTGACCGGCTTTATTTTGGGACAGCCAATGAGAATTCAGGAGCGGATCTTGAACTGAATATAGGAATTCCCCTATTTTAAACATAATTAACGCGGTAAAATATGAATTTTCCATTATATACCATTTCCTTAAATGATGTTTTAGTGATATAACGAGGTAAGATTGATTATTTACACTGATATTCACGTTATCAAGCCCATCAAATCTCCAAGCTTACATCCCATAAAATCACGCGAGAACTGTCATGGCTGCTGAAAAAGACGACTGGTAAACACGATGATGTGTTTTATCTGGTTTTGATTTACAAACAGTTAATTTGTTCAACCTGTATTAAAAAATCATTTTATCTAAAGGAAGTCAAATGTAAAATCGATCTTTTCAGACCGAAGTCATCCGCATTAAAAAATTAATTGTGCACCATTACGGAGATCCTGTGGAATTGAAGCCCTCTCCAGTAAACATCAGATATAAAAAATCGGAGAGGGCTACATTATTGCAGCTAGTTTATTTGTATATCCATTAACCAGTGTTTCATTCTGCTTATTTATCTTTCCACATTCACTCATACCTATTAAACCAAACGAGGAATATTTAGATTAGTGCAGGATGTATTTGTTTAATATGTTGCATAAACAACTCATAAGGAAAAAACAAAATAAAATTTAAAAAATGAAAATAACATCTTTTGGTGGAAAAAATCGTTGAAAAAATTTGAATGCACAAAAAAGTTAAATACATTTATTTCAAAAATAGCGATTTTAAATAACAAATCACCAAAAAAAATAACCATACCTTTGCTTGGGTCCAATTTGCCAAAAAATTGAAGTGGAAATATATATGATCCAAATATTGTATCCATTCTTAAAAAAAATAACAAATAAAACTCTCTACATGACATGTAATAACGAACAGAGATCAAAATCAGAAGTCCAGAACAAGAGCAGAGCAAACATTGACCTCTGATGAAATTAGAGGAAGGATCAGATGCTACTGAGGAGTGAGCATCGTATGCTGACCGGACACACTTGTCGTGTGATCTTTGTCGTAATCGGGAAAAAGGAAAAATCCATAGAAAACAAGATGTAATTATAATCGGGGCAAATAAAAAGTCTCCCAAAGGAACAGGGCCATTATTACGGGTCAAACTCTACAGACAAAAAGAGTTAATACTTAAATGGTTATATTTGTGAAAGTTTATGAGGTTACCGTGGGGTCAATAACTGTAATCAGGTGAACTGACATGACCAAGCGAAAGAGATTATATATGGTTCAGGGATATGGATTTCAGTCGTTTTCAAAATATTTAGGAACTTCCTGTTCGAGGGGGGTCAGAATTGCCCCCGGGACCCAAGACCTACATCTCGTTTACTGCCCTTTAACACAAGGATCAAGAATATATATGGTTTAAGGGTTGGGATTTTAACCGTCAAGTAAGTTTTTAGTCTGATTTTAAAATTCATGATATATGTTGGCCTTGATTTTGCTATATACATGTAACAGCTAAGCATGCTTTGAAATAGAAGAAAAGGGTCTTTATTACAAGGGCCATAGACTACTGAGTTTTTGTCTTCAAGTTTTGGTTGAAACTATTTTGACAATTTAATCATGATACAAAATGATTCGATTTTTCGAATAAAATGTAACTTTACCTCTCTGTTCACAATGGATATCGTATTTCCATTCCCCGTTTGACTGACAGATTAGCCGTCCTGAACCAAATTGGTAGTGTCCGTCAAAACACGAGGCGTGTAACCTCCTGTGTATACCAATGGCGTCTTCACGTTTTGTTGTACTCAGATCTATATCTGTTCGAGCAGGTATTCCACAATCTTATCAACAAATACATATTTAAATAGTGTTTACATCAGTGTTTATATTGAAATTATTCAAAATTGAAGAAACATTTTTAAGTGGTAAATATATATAGAGAGAGAGAGAGAGAGAGAGAGAGAGAGAGAGAGAGAGAGAGAGAGAGGAAGAGAGAGAGAAGAGAGAGAGAGAATTTAATAATTTAATATATATAATAGAATGAACAAAAAGTGCGTTTGAAATACTATAATAAATGAACACTCTTTACTCTTTAGCTGTTGTAAAAATATTCAACTATTTTATAGAAGAACAAAGCATGAATGATTAAATACGCTTCCTCTAGATAAATTCAACATTAATCCAATAATCTATCTTTGTTATTTGAATATCTGACAATATTCTTATCTTCCATAAAAATATTCTGTCACTGAGACGAACAGATTTATTGGTTTACCTGACAAAACACATTCATTAGTTGGGTCCATGGAATACTTCTTATGTTTACATGTCTGGTTGATTTGACAGTTTGAGTTTGCACACGCTCCAGCCAGGTCCTATCAAAGTAAAACATAAACGTACATACAAAGCTAACTGTTAAAAAAATTCGAGGCATAGTTAGTTTTTTTTTTTTTTTTACATAAGTGTTCCAATGTGTGTGTACATGTATTTGTCGAAATATTTGTATGATTGTTTTCGTTAAACAATACCTTAATTATCAAAAGATTTTTTTATTAAATGTTTGATTTTTTAATGACTGGTTTTGTATGTTACAGCGAATCATTGCTTATCAAGTTATCCGCTGTCACGACCATTTAAAAGACTTGAATTATTACATGTATAAAGACTTATTTCGTTTATATTTATTAAATAGCGAAAGATGAAAAAACCTGTGAAGTTATTTTCAAAATATATTATGCACATGGCGGGTGTGACCGGTCAGCAGAGAACGCTCACTCCTCCTAGGCACCTTATCCTATATTCTATCTATTTGGAGGTCCGTATTGCGCTGCTTTGAATTTGTATTTCGTTTAATGGATTTTAGATATGGTTCACGGTTTGTTATTGTCATTTTTTCCATTATGGGTCTTTTTTAAAGATATAATTTTGGGGAAATTATTTCAATTAACTCTTACATAGACATTCTTAGACCAAGGCCAATTTGTGCATACTTTAGGGCAATGCCCTCTATAAAGAAACAAAATGACTTCTGGTTTAAGTTTTTCGACGGTGTTGATAGTTCAATTGCATTAACCGCTGGCAAGACTTAGTTCTTGAAAATAATCGATGAATTCGTAATGTATGTTGAGCATTGATTTTCAAGGAAATTTATTTAGAAATACATTGAAAATAATCAGATTTTAAACGAAACGAACAATTTAGATTTTTTTTTTTAGTCGTCGTATGTTTCCCTACGCCAGAGTTCAATGGTGTCTATTCACCCGACGCTCGGCTGTCTCCGTCAATCTCTGACAACCAATGAGTAGAGGTTTTGTGAATGTCGAGATTAACGGCGACAGCCGAGCGTGTGGATGAACGAGATCCGAGTTCAATATTGTTTGGATCCATACAATTTTCCAGATATATTTCAATTACTTATACCTAGTTTGAGGGAATGAATTCTATCTTTAAATATTATTCAACATGATTCATATTGGGTACTCGAAATTCTTGTCAGAAAAGTCCGAGAATTCATAAAATAAAAATGTGTGTAATTCAAATACAGATTATTAACTACTTGCCGTGCAAAATATAATATCATTGATTATAAAACAAAAAAAAACCTGATAGAATCAACTCCCGTCAGTTCTTCAGTACTTTGATTTATTTTGTTGTTTACAGTAAATAAATATTAAGATCCCATTATGAGTTTTTCTTAAGCTTAAATTAAAGATACACTACTAAGTTTATTTTAACCATTTAAGATAAAAAGAAATGCAGAACTTTGTCGATTTAACCCATTTTTAAAAACAATCCAAACTGTCTCAAATGTCACCTTTTTTTTTAATTTACAACAAATTTAATAATTTTGTTTTCTTTAAAAAATTGTCAATTGTTTTCTTTAATTCGAAAATAATTGAGCCTTGCAGACACCATCCTATCCGGGTTGTTAATTCATTCTACAGTGCACTCGCCCCTTACCGTTGGGACCCGAATACGATCAAAGTGATTGAAAGTTTTTGTATGTACATGTAAAGGGTATACTTGACGTCCGCTTAGAGACGTCAGTTATCTCTGGGTACTCCGACGTCCTCGCACATGAATGATCACTTCGCGCTAACATATTTGCTGACGAGATATAGTAAATATATGTTATTTGGCAATTATTGTAGAATAAATTAATTTCAGATTTTTTTTTTGGTGTGAATTCCGTTAATGATATGCAACTGAAAATAACTCTGTAATATAGAGAAAATAAATGATTATCGAGCAGTTTTGAGATATGACGTATGCATCATTAAAAAGTCTTGTGTATATTTAAAACATATCAAACAAAATAATTTAAGTACTGAATTTAAATAAAAGTGGTGTTATCATTAATTGATAAATTTGAAAGGTTATGAAACTTCACAAAAAAGACAAAATGTTACCTTAGGCCAGTGCTCCTTTTCACTGTAAACCCATCCAGCGCTGTTTTCGTAATTAGTGTTCGCTGTCGTTTTATTTTCGTAATTAGTTTCACAGAAAATAGCTCCTTTAAAGTAGTTGACAGATTTACACCGCGGTGTTACCAGACATTCTATCACACAGTCCAGGAAACTTAACTGTGCGAAGGATTGGATTAGTTTCCTGTCTAGTCTGTACCCACGCTGGATTTTAGAAAAACCCGGCTGTAGACTGCCATCACACCGTACAAATAAACCTACTACAAGGCATAGGCATCTTAAAAAATGGAACAGCAGCATTGCTTTGCAACTAGAGAATATAGAATATAAAAAAAAAAATGAAAAAACCAATGAAAATTCTAGTTCAACTGTACAATTGTTTAAAAATTGTGTTTAATATAACATTTTTGATAAATCAATACGTATTTTATGGTATTACGCATATTTATTAAGCAATGAGAGAACTGGGAAATAGTGACATTGCCGTTCCTATTAATTTTGCAGTAGTTGAACTAGGACATTTACATCAATTCATAACCACTGATCGATAATCCTGTAGCTATTTTAATTTAAACCTTTTCTTTAAAAAATACCTATAATTAAGTTAATTAATAAGCGATATATATTTTTTAAAGAAAACGGTTATGAAGCTACTGGTTTAGTGATTGGTTGCTGCTTGAACGTTTTGATGTTTTATTTCGCCGATGTCAACCATTTTATATAACCCTGACTTTTGTTTGACTATTATAATATGTTTACATTTAAAGATAAATTTATAACCTACATATATTCTAGCAAGAAATCGATACACGATATTTTCAAAAGAGAAATAAAATGTGATTCAAAAGCGTTCACTTGAAATAAAGCTTTATCAATTTGCTTTCAAAAATTTTGGTGTCTATATGCTTCATTTGGCGCTACGGTGTGTTTTATATGACCTTTCTGCACTGAAAGTGCAGATGCTTTTCTCTCCATATTTTATTATCGGAATGAACCATGGCACTAAATACAAATGTATACTATTTAGAATAAATAAAATTAAAATTATCATAGAGAAAAATGATACAATTTTTTTTTACCTAAAAATATGTAAATTTTCCATTTCTATTTTATTTAAGATAGTTTAATTGGCATTATAAAATTTGAATTTATGGGTAGAAACAAAATATGATGCATAATTTCTAGAATAGAGGTGACCTAAAATGGCTACCCAAAAACAGAGGAATGAACCTCTTTAAGTTCCTGAACGATTCTGCGTTCATCATTCAATACATTCAATGTATTTGTATTATTTGACAGATATATTTCACATCAGCTTCAATTGTGTATTGAAAACAAGAATCGATGCATTGTGTATGTTGTCAGTTTTAATTAATTCATTTTAAAATAAAAACAGGCATTTTAATCTTAACTATAACTATATATTTTTTGCAGACGGCATGGATGACATTAACTAATGGTATAGCCATTTTAATAATAACATTTGTAAAACAAAGTAATTCGGTGTGGCTTTTTAAACATTCAACTGAAAGTCTTGTCAAGTTTTTTTTCGAAGGTATTATAATGTTCAACAGATAGATTATTTATAAAGATATTACATTAGCAAGAATTGGCTGGAATTGGATGTTTGACAGATGTAATTAACAATTAAGGTCAATTGCTGATGTAAGATGTATTTACGAACAATAAAATGCTTCATTTGATGATTCATGCGGGCTACTAAAAACGCCATGATTGCAGAGTTCATCAGCAATATTAAGTAACTATAAGAAGTATTAGTTTTTTTTTTCCAATGAAAAATATCAACATCCTTGTTTAATCAAGATAGATCTCACTAACAGATGAAACGCAATTCCAACGTTATATGTCCCATTTGTAGTACAAACATGGGACTTCATTGAGCCTTATCAATTATTAAAACCAAATTGATACAGCTATATTTCACAAAAACTCATCTGAATAACTTTTTAATTCTCTTTTGAAAACATCGTGTATCGATTTCTTGCTAGACTATGTGCAGCCTAATAAAAAGCATTATACTTGCATGTAACCTTAAAATGTCACGTGAATGTCCCATAAGTAATAGTTTTACTTGCTGTCATTTGTAAATACTTAATTATATCAGGGGAGGGACAATTTAACAGACGTTTGAATTTATAATTATTTTTCTTCTGCAAAATTTAATTTAAATGAGAAAACTCTGACACAACAACTGACAATGGACGAGGAGATAGACGTCTTCTCCGTGGTCAGACTCCTAAAACTCTCACTAATTATAAAAAATTGATAAGAGCGGGATAACGCAGCGTGTCTATGCTTGTTTAAATACTGTGGTTTCATTAATATTCAAGGGTATCAATTTTCGTGGATTAAGTGAAAATCACAGTTTCAAGGATATGTTAATTCGTGGCCAATGACCCTTTCAATACAAAATGTTAATAGAAATTGCATTTCAATGAACATTTAATTTCATGGATCAACTAAACAACGAAATCCACGAAAATTGGTATTCAACGAATATTGATGAAACCACAGTAGCTGTTTTGCGGTGTCCGAATAAAGTGTACAGTAACTGTCAGGAAGTTTGAATAGATGTTTAATCGGAGTTATGTCCACCGTCTCAATATTGTGCAATACCTAAAATGACTAAACCTTTTACTGGATTTATTTGAAAAAAAAATTAACGACCAATACATCAGTATATCATTTTTCAGAGTCATAGACACCATTTTGTTCCTGTTTTCAGATATCCTTTAATTTATTATGTCTATTTCAAAGTTTCATTTGCAATTCTTTTTTTTTAAATTTGGTTCGTGAAGTTGTATAAAGAATGTTGATTATAAGTCGAGAAAGACAAGTTATAGGGACCTGTCCCGCATCTCCCGTATTGAGTCGTTAAGATTGATTTGAAGATGTAATTATTTACTTTATTATGATAACAATTTTGTTTCGTTTGAGATTTATGTAAAAAAAATGTTTAATGCATACAATCCATATTTGAACTACATGTTTTAATTACTGTGGAATCATTAAAATTCGTGGGGGCCATTTTTCGTGGATTGCTTAAATTTTACAGGTTCGTGGGGACGTAATTTTGTGTATTTTCGTATTCAAACAAAAGGAATATGACTTTATAGCCCTAATTTATTAATTTGTGGGGGATGTTTATTCAGGATGAGAGGTACCCACGAATTCCACGAAAATTGAGCCACCACGAAATCTAATGATTCCACAGTAATAACTGCTCCATTTTTTGTGCAAAATTTTTGTATTATGTTCATAACCCATTTAGAAGGCAGATATCGTCTCTTTTTGATAAGTTCTTACTCCATATTTGCATTCCACAATCTTTTAAAAAACTTAACTTTTTATGTACTCCAGTGTAATTAATTTTACAAATTCACTGACGCTAAAGTTTTTTGCTTTTCCTTCTTAACTTCCTTTATCCAACAAAGTCACACAAATGCCAAGATATGAATGAAATTGTCATTAATTTGAAATAACAACGGGAATTTACAAAAAGGTTTACGGTAAATGGGAGATTACTTTAGCAAAATACATCATTTTAAAGCCATTATACATTGATCTTCCGAGTTTATTAAATTACATTAATATTGAAATAAAACATTCCAGGATCAAAATGATAACAATCTCCAAAAAAGGTGGAAGACGAAAGCTGCCAAAGTACAAACAAAACATTTGTACCCACTACCACACAAAGTGAGCTTGAAAAATGTTAATCAGATATTATACACCATAGCAAAAATAAAATAAAGTAAAAATATCCCCGATTTTTTAATTTAAAAAAAAAAACCCAGACCCATTATAATGTATGATTGATATAAAGGCAAAATGGTGTGGGCAAATATCTTACACATAATGTAAATAATGAGAAGAAAAAAGACAAGAAACAGCAATTGATTATTAAAATACCTACCCTGTTGCTGTATATGTTGATCAATCAAAATTAAGGCATGACACATTAAGATGACCACCAAGACTAGAAAGTCTGTACAGTTGGATTTTGTTACCTACAGTCATGTATGCATCTATGTGAAAAAGGGACTGAAATAAGTAGCAATGAATCAGATACCTTCTGATTTCTTCTGTTACAGTAGAAAGATAGATCCAACCCCTCAACTAAGCCTTCAAGAAAACCCATGAACCTTAAAGACCATTCGCATGTGAAAATTATCTAATCTAATGTACTTTTAAATTTCGTCTAAATTCCATCCACTATCTTTAAAATAGAATTTTGAGAGTACCCCATTGCTGATGTACGAGTCGCTGCACCAAAACGAAAACTATGTCCTTTGTTTAACTTTGGATCAAGACCAATTAAAGATAGTGTGGAACTCAGCTGTTCTGTGACAAAATAAAATGAAACTGGGTGTCCATCTATTTATTGAAACAATGGACCTAAAGTATGTAAACATTTCAATGTGTACAGATGAAGAGCATGAACTGGACATTTTGTTTAATCCTTAGAATAATTCAAACAAATAACGATATGAATTGTTGTCTTATTGTGCTTTAAGGTAATGGTCACTGAATTCAAGTTACCTTGTTTAAATTGAAAAGCAATAGCAGACCCCTGAACTTGATTAAATTTACTACTACTTCTCTTAGACGGCGAAAAGTATTTAGAGCAAACAGGAAGATATATTTATGTAATAACCTTTGCAAAACATTTATAATATGGTCTAATGTATACATAGGTTTACCAAAACAATGTATGTGGTTTGTAGACAAGTTTCCTTTCTATGAGCTAACTGGTGACAACCCCGCAATTTGTTTTTTAAAAGAAAGACTCTGTTGGATTTGCTATACTTAGTACCTTATGAATATATCACATGGCACATGTATAGGATGAGAAACGAAGTTGGCAAACAAAAGCGCTATGAAATTGCGCTTTATCAAATCTAGGTGCAAACCAGTTTTCACCGAAAACAGCCACAAAACCTACCGGGCGTGAAGCATCAATAAATAGTGTAAGGTAATCATCAGAGGATACCGGTAACCAACGACTGGACAGCAATATAAATTTACCATTGTAATGTTGATTGAAGGATTGCCATGTATGAAGATCAGCTCCTGCTTCACAAATCAATCTTATATTATGGTGAAAATTCTTCACACCACAAAGCAAATCAGGTACCCGTCTCAGAAATGCCGGCCCAGGACCAACAACAGAACATGCAAATCTTAGCAGGCCAATAAGAGACTGCAAATCTCATTAAGTTACTTTCATTCTACACATAATGACTTCCAACATGGACTTAATCTTTAACAAGTTATCCCAAGGTAGACGATATTCCATAGTATCAAAATCTACTCCAATAACATAAATAACAAGGGTGGTTGTGGGCATTTAAATTTTTATTTCATTATTTATTGGGACTCCAATGTGTTCACAATGTGAAAGGAAAATTGTAAAATTAACATGACATTGTTCTGAATTAGATAGACCAAAAAATAAGAAAACGTATAAAATATTTTTCTGCACTGTAGATTTGTATTTAGATTGCATAACTTATTGTAAAACTGAGCTAAGTTGTTCAAAAATTTGACACGAGCTGCTGGCACCCATTGTTAAACATTAATCAAAATAATAATTTCCATTCAATTAAAAACCTAAAAGACGATAATACAAAGGGCTGATAGGATTAATTCTGAAAGCATCAACAATATCTGTTATTGTCAGAAAACAACCACTACCAAACTAAAACAACAATCTGACAATATCATCATTGGAATCATACTGAACCTGTGAATTTTCTTTGGGCACCCTTGAGTCATCTGAAGCATTTGTTCGGATATGATGAGTCATGAATAATCGAAACTTCCTTGGTTCAGATTTCGGAACAATACCTAATGGGGATGGAACAAAAAGTACAAATGGTGGTTCTAAAAAGGGGCCAGCCATTCGATTTATCAACAGACTTTTCTTTTCTTATTTTGAATCATCTAAGAGTGGTCATTAGCGGATTTGTGATTATTTGATATGAAAGTGCAAGGCGGGACCAAACAACCAAAGCGAAATCCCTTGGAAAAAACCATCTAGAAGAAATTCCGAAAACTAGTTCTTCCACTGGCTTCTACCATGGTGAATTGGAATTTTCTTTAAAATGACGAAAGGACTCGCCATAATTCCGCCATGCGGATTCGCCATGCAGTTTATCATTTCTCTTAAAAATTATAAATATTTCGACAAATGAGGAGCTTCTAAGGGAAACTTGTCTAAAAAGAAACAAGTAAAGATCAAAAAGGCATCCGTCCACTGATGCAAAGACAGAGGTGTTTTAGCCTTTGCATTGTGCTGAACATTTATAGATCCTGATGTAAACTTGACTGTTGTAGTTCTGCGCAGTATTCCTAAATGATGCTATGCAGCCAGGTACAGGATGAGTCATATTGCATGTTTAAACCATGTATTCATGTATACTTCTATAAATGACCTTTTTAATATTGTACGTAAGCTATGCATCATACTCAGGTGGTAGCTTCAGGTCAACTAAATGGTAACTGAATGGTCTGGAAAGGTGACTGAATGGCATAGTTATGCCTTCAGTCACCTTTCAGTTACCATTAAGTCATATTTCAATTGGCTGAATGGCAGATATAGATTCTCTCTGTGTCAGTAGGAACAATGTTTATAGGATTGAGGAAAACATCTTTTTAATTTGTGTCTATTTACAAACTGTTAGCTAGGAATAATACTGAGACACTTGTCTTAAAACGCGTCTTAACATTGGCTATAAAAAAAGGAAATGGAAAAAGACACGTTAGCATTGAAAAGTAAACTGTTTGGGCATAGTATTTTCAACCGTTTTCAACAATGTTAATTTTTCTGTCAAATTAAGGCTTGATTTGTGTCTTTTGATCAAATAATAAGTGCATATTTTGTATTAGGAATATAAATCCTAGTTGTCATTTCAAACAATGCACACATCACACGAATCCCGTAAAAACTAGTAATATCATTCACTATGCAGTTATGGACTAATCAAACTCTAAATATAAATGTTATCTTGACCCAAGTCATTAAAATAGAATCGTTTCCGTTTGGTCGCCAAGTTTTAACACCAATGGTTACTTCCCGTATAAATTACATAAATACTACGCTGTATTTGAATTGGTAAAGCAATATTAAATATCGGTCAACGGATGGGGACTGCACTTTTTTAACACTGGTGATTTAGAGATATTTTGTATATGATATAATTATTAATGCGGCAATGAATACAAATTTTACAAAATGATATCAAATAAGTTGAATTGTAGGGAAATAGTATAGCGGTCGGTATTTGAGAAACCAATAACAAATGACGCGTTAACTTCCCTATTTACTTTAAATAAACATCTAAAGTATTTACCTGTGGTAGCATTATTTTTGTCAATAATCCAGTTCAGAAACTGTAGAAATGATACAATATTATATAATGTATAAATGATAAATCTTAGTATATCATAGGGATCATTATCCGTTTTATGTAATAAAGAATAATACCCATAATCAATTAAAACTCTATTTAATCCTTCTGTTCAACATAAAACAGACGTAATACTGCAAATGATTTGTAGTAAAATAAATGTTCAACCAAATGACCATTCATTTTTTGTGCCATAAGTATCAGCTGTTATAATACAACTGTTTTATAAAAAAAAAAAATCTTGCAATTGCGCTTCATTGAAACAAATTCTTAAATAATGAAGGTCTTTTACTAAGTAACTGTTTTGAATTGAATTTTCAAATTAACACAAACGTATACTACGTGGAACACTTACTAACATCCCGATTTTTTTTTCTCAAAATATCAAATGTGTAATAGTGTTGTATATATATATATATATATATATATATATATATATATATATATATATATATATATATATATATATATATATATATATATATACCACTTTTTTATTTCCTATCCACTCGCCAAGGCTAGGAAAAAAACCAGAACTCGTAGAATAGAACTATCACAAATCAAGAGATATTTTTTTATGTGTAAATGACTATATTGTATGATATTTAATGCGATACAAAACGTTACTTCAACTGTAAAAACAGAAAAGCACATTGTGACTTGATTAGTGTCATATTAATATAATTTCATTACATGAGTGTTGTTTATATTAACACCATATGACATGTTATAAAAAATATACTGTCACCATTAGCAAAAATCTCTCGTTAGGTACAGTGTATCCATACACCTCACATGAATGCATGTACAGCGGTGAAAAGAAAAATAGCATTCCGTATAATAATGTTTTAAGGTGGTTTGGGATATGTCGATATCAATGTGAATTAAAGTACACTATAGATAAGTAACTTTCATATGTTGAACATTTTCAAACTTCACACTATTTAACTAAACAATACATTTTTATTATTTATTTTTTTAAAGGTAGAGAAATCTCTAAACCACTGCACTGCGCTGTTATGTCACAAATGCGGGTAAGGGCTAGTTATAACATTACACTTGATTTTATTTGTTCTATTAATGACAAAAATATGTTTCTATAGCAATAAAATTTGCCTCTGAATATCAAGATATGCAGTCTACTTTATCAGATACGTTTATCAATGTATTTACATGAATTGAATTTGCATGCGGCAGATTTATCTAATAAATAGATCACAAAACTTTACCTCATAGTACGTTTTAGGACGTCATAATGTTGTGTTTTGATACTCATTTTCGTCAACATGCGGTAGTTTGAGTTGTTGGTAGTTGGTATGTGGTTTTAGTTCTTGATAAATTGAATTAGGATTTAGTTCTTGATAGTTGGAGTTGGTAATAGGGTTTGGTTCTTTGTAGTCGGTAGTTTTGTCAGATGTAGTTGTAGTTAATGAATCTGATTGGAACAAAGATTTCCAGCACAAGCGTATATCACCGTTGAAAAGTCTTTTATAAAGTATCCTGAAAAAAGTAGGTATCTTTATGTAAATGTATATTCTACTCATTTTTTTCATATTTCATAATATCATGATCACTGATATAATTTTAAAATACATCCTATGCATTACATGTTTTTGGCTTAAAATTATTAAGAAATATTACCTCAAGAAAATTAAGCCACCCGTAATGAGAAGCAATACAATACAGAAGACTATGGAAAACGCAACTACCCAGGATGTAACCAGTTCCCGATATTTATTATGGACCTTTAAAGTTCTAAGAAATGATTTAAAGTAAAGCAAAATTTTGATGACAAAATTGTACAGACATATAGACATAGAAAATAAAAAATAAAATATATGAATATCGTTTTTAGCATAAAAAAGGGAATAACCTTGTTTACACTTTTCTCCATAAAAACCAGCTTGACACCAGGATAAGCATTTTCCTGTAAATCTATCACATGTCTGGTTGATACAATGCTGACTACAGGGATGTTTGCAGTTTTCTCCATAAGATTTGACACATTCTGAAATACCAGAGATTTGGCATTTTAAACGTTTATCAACAATGTATTTTTTTGTTTATGTAAAAAAAATAGGCATATAATTATCATTTTGTGTTATAATATGTACAATTATAACATAAATTTACTTTACTAATCCTGCATACTTGAAGTTAGCAGTTAAAAGCTTTGAAAATTTTTGGAGCACACCTAAGCGGCAGTCATTGTCGGTATATCCCGGATTACACCCCCTATCACAGTAACCAGTCTCTTTGTTACATGAGGACTCATTCTGGCAGTGACCACTACAGTTTTTGACACAGGCATAACCATAGGTACCGTCAACACACTCTAAACAGGTACGCATAAATAATAAACCGGCGAAGAATATGTTTCAGAAAGCAATTTTTCTTAAAAATATTATATAATATTAATGTTTTCTAATAAAGTCCTACTGAATAAAGTATGAAAGAAATGTTCAATCATATTAAGATTAATTTTACTTAAGATAAAATATAGATATGATAAGTAGTTATTAATTAATCTCTTTTTCTTTTTTGGAACAGTAGGGAAAATTATGTCAGACATCCTTTATTAACTAAGTTTGCATAATGATCTAATTACATTATCCAAATTATAAAACACAACTTTATTTTCTTTTCACTAGTTTTGTTTTCAGTCATATCTTTACTTACTTACAACCTCTTTATTAGTTGATTGTTTATAAACATACCCCTATCACATTTTAATCATGTCCATCCTGCATCACAGCCTTTGTCACACTGACCAGTCACGTGGTTACACGTTGTTTTATCTCTGCAATGTCCTATACACAGTTGACTACAGTTAACACCGTACCACCGTTCTCTACATCCTTTACATAGATGAACAATATTTAAGTACCATATTTTGGGAGCAATTGATTTATATGACTTTAAAACAATATCAAGCTTTAATGACTTGGTATTGATGACATCAACAGAGCGACATTCACATGATTAAAATACCTTCTGTGTGCATTTTCTTCAATATATCATTATATCTTTATTTTATTTTTTCGTTACAAATTTGGACATGTAAACACTTTGAAACGTGAGCAAAGTCAAGAAATCTGAAATGTCCAAAGTGACTTCCAAAATTCTAAAATAGCGACACTTACAAAATACTTCTGTCAAAACGATTAACTTTTACACATTTAATACATTATATGCGTTACCAAAACACATAAATAATAAACAAATACCAAAGAAATTAATCCTAACAAAGTTTCATAAAAATCAGCTGATTGGTGACGGAGATGACAGTTTGATGGGACAGTACGAGCACACAAATAACACTTAAAGCTGAACACCACTCGTTAAAAGACACTGTTCGTCATATTTCTCTTTCACCACCGTAATCCATGCAATCCCTATGTAAACTGCAGGCCTCTTAACAGTTCAAAGTATTTTGCTGTAGAGGTCTCACCTATGGGGACGTACACCTTGCCTCGCCATGTTACTTGGTCTCGATGAAATTTGTACGATCTGTTTTCAAGCCAGGGGAACACCATCATCAAATAAACAGGTTTAGTTATAATTTACAAAAGGAATGTCCACATAAAATAAAAAAAAATTATTGCATAAAATCTAAAGACCACCAAATGAATATTAGATGTCCGCCACAAGTTTCAGATGTGCTATCAGGTGTTACGAAATCGAAGATTTTATATACCAGGTAGCTGTGTAACGGTTCCTATATACCAGCGGTGTAACATGTACCACCATCTCTCTGGTCTCAGACGACACCACCTATTCTTTAGCGTGCGCAAAGACGTCACACACAAAACAGCTGACATAAACACCGAAACAGCTGGTTATCATAACAATTTGTAGATATTTAAACTACGATTGCATTTGTATATTAATAATTTAAGGATACTTTTGATACACTAGTAATATTTTGTAAGTGTGTGTTGCCCTTAACCTAATATGCGACCCTAAGCCGCATCATTAAGAAACACGTGCTTAATCAAAAGATCAATTTAGAGCTGAAATATTCTTAAATTTTATTATGTTGTTTAAAATCTTTACTCGTATTGCAAAATGTTCCCATCCATCCTGGCATACAGACAAAACATGTTCCATGTTGTATATGGCATATGTTGTCTTGACAGTTGATAGGGCATGATTTGTTACAACTACGACCATATACATGCTGATCACAACCTTAAAATTATACAAATAATGAAATAATTATGATTTTCAATAACACTTTAACAATTTCCTTAAGGTTTGCAGCTTTTTAAATAAAGTTTATTTAGTATTTAGTGAACGAATCTTGAATATAAAAAAAACATGAGATCAAGTTTGAAAGCAGTTTTTTGATAATGTATTTGTCAATTTGCCTGACGTAAAATTATAGTGTAGATGTTTATTTTAAATTGTAAACCTTAATCCTCGTTCAGCTATTGGTTTAACAGAATTCTCGAGAAAACATATTGACACTTACATTCCACATATTCGCAAAAATGCTCTTAATCAAGAATAAGTACAGTGGACATTTCATTAAAAAAAAATTTTCGCAGACTATTTTGGAAAAAGAAGTTACCGGTATCATGCAAATTGAGAGAAAACTATATAGAAAACATAAAACGTTAAAAATAGAAAAACATATACATGACCTTTAACGACAACCTCACAAAGTTCAGTAATGACATTCGTAACTTCATAATTATCGGGGTAGGTTACTCCATCAAGTCGTTCATTGTAAAAGATGATGTAGCGTCCACGTTCTGTACACGTGGTTGTAAAATTAAGGGGAGGTAACTGATGTCCGTCCTTGTAGCACAGAGTAGAACCCTTGATATTGTTAGTGTTTGATACATATAAAGAAAACCCTGCAAAACGTCCTCGCTGTCTGTTCACTACAAAATAGAGTTTTGAATTTGTATCTAAAAATGACCAACATTATTGAAACCTTTCAGCGACTTCATCTTCTAAAATTACCGTCAATACGAACGTAAGTTAACACAAGAAATAGCTTTCCAAACGGATTGCTTGGCTTAATTGAATATTTCGGTTAAAAGCCTGTATCAAATTAGCTATCGTAAAGGAAATCATTTTTTTTCGACACTGTTTATGAAATCATTAACGAAATAATTTAGGATTGTAAAGATATGAAATAAAAAAAAATTGTATTTGTTACATTTACGTAAATCATTTAAGCAATGTATTAAGGTCTTGTCATGCATAGTCGCTGATTTTCTTTATGTTTAAGACTTGGATACACATATGTGTAAAACGCAACAAGACACAATACATTTTTGCTGTTACCACTGCCATATATTCAGGACTTAAGATGAGAAAATAGCAAAACTTACTTACTTGAATTGAATGAGAAGGTTTTGCCTTTTAAACATATTAAGACGTGAAATAAATAAATGCCGAAACCAATGTTTTTTTTAAAATGTTACTACGGAAACCGTTATTAGTATTACATCCAGAAACTATGAAATATGCATTATATTTACAAAACATCAGAGCCATTGCTATGGTAACATGGCCAAGAAATAGGAAAAAATGAAAGAAAAAAATCCATAATATTTGTTACCCTCAATACCTTCATTGGTGCCATTACTCAAAATGTTTTTATCCCCTCGCCCAACTTGTATAACAGCACTGCTGTGGGTATGTTTGTGTTCGGTATGGAAGCAAGTATAAAAGAAAACCCTGCACGGATATTTTTTAAACTTCGCACACTTATTTAACATGGTAAAAGGACAAACCCTGATAGTTTTCAAGTCAATTAGATGAGTACTTTTAATATATCGTTCAAATAACACAATTTTAAACAGAAAGTTTATGTACGACTTGACAATACCTACTTCCGCTTCACTTCTGTGAAACCAAAGTAAAAGTTAGCGGTTCAAATCAACAACTTGATATTTTTTGGATTTAGATCTACTACATTTGAAGAAAAAGTAGTTTTTGTGGTAATGGAGGGTTAGTAGAATATGGTCTCCTCATTCACTTTTACATAACTATATCTTCCTATAAAAATGCAGGGGATGCTCCGCCTAGCGGTGCCCTTCTTAAATAAGCATTAAAGTTCCATTTTTGTCCCCCGCCGCAACGCGGTGCGGGGACATAGAAATGCCGGGCGTCCGTCCGTGGGTCCGTCCGTCACACTTTTTTGTAAGCGCTCTCATGCCTACAAATTTTGACGAATTTTCATTAAATATATACCAAATGTTTATACCACTATTAACTTGGTCAAGTTCGAAAATCAGCATTGGTCGATACTTTTTGTTGGAGTTATGGGACTTTGATCACAATAATGACTCCGTTTTATCCAAAAATTGACCTTGTAAGCGCTCTCATGCCTACATATTTTGACGGATTTTCATTTATACCAAATGTTTATATTACTAATACTTTGGTCACGTTCGAAAATCAGCATTGGTCCATACTTTTTGTTGGAGTTATGGGACTTTGACCACAATAATGACTCCGTTTTATCCAAAAGTTGACCTTGTAAGCGCTCTCATGCCTACAAATGTTGACGGATTTTCATTAAATTTATACCAAATGTTTATACCACTAATACCTTGGTCAAGTTCCTAAATCAGCCTTGGTCGATAGACTCGATACTAGTATACTGCTTGACCGGCGGGGGACCAAGGAATTCTATTCTTGTTACATTTTTTTATGCTATGTTACCATAACAAAGGGTAAAGTTTGATTCTTATATAGATTTGATATTAAAATGCTAATTTGAAACTAAAGGTCTTTTGTCATTTCAAACTATGAAGAAATAATACGAGTAGTTTTTTAAGCTCCATGTCCCGATTTACCTTTCATCTAAAAGATGAGATATTCAGTGCTTTAAAAGACATATCGCATGTTTTTCAATTTTTGGCATTTTTTAAATAAAATCATTCAATACTCATTAAAAAGGAAGTTTATTATCGTTTTCATAAAATTATCCGGCTAATTCGTGAGTTTGAAAGCGATGAAATTCAAATGTCGCGATATGCAACTTTTTTCTCTCGATCTACCATGATGTGTGACGTCATATGCAACCTCGAGCGAGAAGGCACTGTTAGCCATCTTTGTAATTGGATTAGATTTAAACGAATATTAAACTAATTATCACCTATTTAATTGTCGATTACGGGACATGGTTGTGTTTTGTGCCTCCTGCCGGTGTTCTAGTTGTCAAAAATGGGGATTTTGACTGTTGTTTTTTTTTAAGTTTCCCTTACGAAAGTATGCGGAAATCTTGCGACAAAGTTTTATTGATTTACATTTATACGTAAATGGATAAAAAAATACGAAGACTGGATCTAACAGAATAAACAAAAATTAAGGAAAAGGTTTTTGCCTGCTTTTATGATATATATCTATAAAGTGTAATATGAAGTAAACAACCTTAAAAAGTTGTGACCAGTTACGGCCGAAGAAACAAACTTCTTGTGCACTACAGTTTTACAATAATGAACATTCTGAGTCATTAGGAACACCAAAAAGCGAGACTGATGTAGATTTTAATAAAAAAAACACCTTTAACAGATTTATTTGAGCTACATTCCTTACTAAGTTGTGTTTACAATGTTTACACGTCTATCAACTTGATCGTCATTGCCGACTTCATCCTCGCTTTTTCGGCAATACCATCGTTTGTTATCCGTACTAGTGGCTCAAACATGTACGACTGAATACTAAGATTCTTTTAATTTAGTCAGCATGTAAAAAAAACAACTTACATGGTGAATGAATGTCAAATTTAACGAAGATACATGTAATGCTAATCCCACAATTTGTTTACAATCAGCTGTTCGAAGAAGGTCGCATGTGACGTCACTGTATTTCGTGACCCGCTATCTAATTAACGAGTTTTTAAACGATCGGGGCTATAATTTAAATTGATATTATGGCTAAATACCGCTTTTATACCGTTAACAAACTGTTAGGAGTAATTATTAGATACACAAGGAAGCCAAAAAATGTAAAATGTCGTATACTTTAGAAACATGCGATATGTCCTTTAAGCTCAGAAGTATTGTAGGAAGAGCCAGAGAATTCATATAGAATACAAATACAGCTAAGACACCTCTGGCCATGCGAAAATACATATCGCTGATCTAAAAAAAAATAATCATCAAAAACATTTACTTACATCAGCGTTTCGGTACTTTGATTAAATAGTGAAATTCACTTCACATTTGTGTGCTTTTATGATATATATCTATAAAGTGTAATATGAAGTAAACAACCTTAAAAAGTTGTGACCAGTTACGGCCGAAGAAACAAACTTCTTGTGCACTACAGTTTTACAATAATGAACATTCTGAGTCATTAGGAACACCAAAAAGCGAGACTGATGTAGATTTTAATATAATAAACACCTTTAACCGATTTATTTGAGCTAATATCCTTACTTAGTTTTGTTTACAATGTTTACACGTTGATCAATTTGATCGTAATTGCCGACATCATCGTCGCTTCTTCGGCTTTATTATCGTTTTTTATCCGTACTGGTGTCTCAAACATGTACGACTGAATAATAAGATTCTTTTTATTTTGTCAGCATGTAAAAAAAACGTACATGGTGAATAAATGTCAAAGATTTAAAGAAGATTATACTAATCCTACAATTTGTTTACAATCAGCTGTTCTGGAAGGTCGCATGTGACGTCACTTTACCCCGTGACACGCTATCTAATTAACGAGTTTTTAAACGATAGGGGCGACAATTTCAATTGATATTATGCTAATTACCGCTTTTCTATCGTTAATAAAATGTAGGAAGTAATTATTAGACACACAAGGAAGCCAAAAAATAGAAAATGTCCCATACTCAGAAACGTGCGATATGTCCTTTAAACTAGCTCGTCATTGGATCTATGGGGTCATTTTTTTCATTTGTTTTGTAACAAAAATATATATTATACTTTTGATTGAATGATTGTGGAAGTAATCTATCTTACACAAAAAGTTGCACACTAATCGAAATTGTTAAATGTACATTTATTGAGAAACACAAATTATACCATTTTCAAGATAAATGCAATTGCCAATTTTATCTTGAAATCGAGGCATGCCCTGCTTTGGCAAATTAGTTCCTCCAGTAAATATTCAAGCTTAATGAACCTACATTTATTTAATCCAAACAGACGATTGAGTGTTATTAATGATTATCCAAAACAAATTATTGCTAACATTCTACCATTATATAGACAATAGTAACAACTTGTTGCAATGGCACAAGGTTCCAACGTTGAAACAGAGCTATACTTTCTTTATATTGGGGAATACACATATGCACGGTGAATTTTTTTATTTAAAAACTCTTTTGGAAAAACTTTTTTGTTAATTAATGTACACTTTAAAAAAAAATGTTGGTATCTTATATACATTTTTCATTATTTGCAATTTTGAATGTTGACCCATTAAACATGCTTCGAATTATCTTTTTGGTTAACAAAATTATACTGCTAGTTCTCTTTGCCTCTAAAGCTTTATTCTCTGATTATTAAACAAACTGGTAAGGTTAGTATTGTGAGTAAAATCATTCTTTTATTCGTTTTGACGGCGAATCATTACAAAAATACATACTGTAACCGGTGTAATTTTTAAACAGGATATCAACGCTGTAAATGCTGTACACTCTACCAAGGTCAACTTTCCACCAAACAGATTTTGCAAGAGAGTTGTGCCCTATGTCTTTTGCCTTCATACACGACCCTGCATTTCTATCAATTGCATTTCTAGCATAGAAAAAAAAAACAGCCTGCAGAAGTTGTGTGTGATTGCGTTGCGTTTTTCTTGTAGGACAAGTCATCTGTAAGTAAATCATAACTCTAGAGAAACCTAGAAACGCAACAATGAATGGTATGATAATTTTGAAAAATTAAATGCATCAAACACACGTGTAGGGGTAAAGAAATATTAAAATTTGACGTACATGCAATACCAATTACTGGGAAAATGATGCATACGCAGGACAGTTAATGCAACATTTTGCTTTCAGAGGACAAAAACGTGCCATTCAGTTACTTTTTAGACGGTTTGGTTTCACTCAGTTATATGAATGACAAAGTGGCATTTATCTCCGTAATAAAAACATTGTGATTATAAATCACATACCGTATGAAAATGTTAAGGATAATCCTGCAACACAGAAAAGTACGTTTTTAAAATCCATTGGTATCAATAAACAGCAAAATTTTCTGAATGTAAAGTAGCAGGAAGATTTTTTTTAGATAAAGAAAACATGTCCTGTTAATAAGTGTTCAGCTAAATTATACACTATGGTAGCACATTGTATCCAGGTCTGACCTTCTTGTGACAAGATGGCATATTATGATGATTTACGTGTTCTGTAAAGTTGTTTGTATAAATCAATTTGTCTAAATATCATGATATCTCATTAGTTGAAATAGTCGGGCATGCGAAAACCAATTTAGATATGCATTAGACATTAATTTACATTTTTGAATTAATGCTCTTTTTTATAAATACATGTTTTTTTCAAAACTGCCTTTTTGTCAGTTTGACTTGTATAAAACTTATGCAATAGACAGAAATTTACATTAATGAGTTAGTTTTTTTGAAATCCATGGTTTTTTTGGTCAAAACTGCTTATTTTGTCAGTTTTACTTGTATTTTTCTTTTATAATAGAGTCGTTCTGATTTGAAAATTATTTGAAGGTATAGCTAGCCACCTTAAAATTATTATTTTTTATTATTTAAATAGAAACCTTTTTTTATAAACAAGTTATAAACAAATAATATATGTTTTGAATGAATTATGTAAAAAAAAAAAACAACTCTAATATTTTATTAGCCTTACTCTAATTTAGTCATTTTAAACAACGCAATCATAAAAAAGGGAAAAAAAAAACTAGTCTCTATTTAGAACACTGTAAACAAAAGTAGTATGGGCTGCATATTTTAGAATTTTATGATGCTGTAAAAATCTGTCAGTATGCTAAGTCTGTATGTAACTTAAAAAATTAAAAACAAACCGGTGACAAAAAACAATGCGGTTTTTTGTGTTAAAAATATTATGTCTACATCTATCGAGTTAGATTCCCTCTATTTTTACGGAAACTTATAGTTAATTCATAGTTGATTAGTTATATATTATATATAGACGATATACCTACATGACTGATATCTACAAGTCCCGTTTATCGATTGGAAATTTTCCTGGACTAAATACAGATAAGACAACTACGACTGATGATACATCTTTATTATCAAAAACTCGGTGATATAAAAGACGATAACGCGTATCAAACTCTAAAACAGCAGTAAAAAATTAAAACAGAAATAATTCTCTGTGAAGACAATCCACACTGTACCGTGTATATTTACAATCAATTAAAAATAATAAAATTGTATTTTTAGTTTGTGGTTTTTTTCTAACCAATGTTTGAAAATTTGAAAAAAAAATAAATACATCTAATAAATCAATTTCTTTAAGATAAATCCGACACAATCAATGTCTGACTATTTCAATCTGAAAACAAAAACGTAAAATTAAGAATGTTCCAATTCCAACGTATATCATCTCTGTTTAAAGATTATTTGATGGCTAAACTAACTTTTGTGAGTTACGCCACAAATTTGAAATAATTAGATATGTATAAATGCTTTGTCTCGCAAATCTTTTTTGATCGAGCTTTGTGTATTCCGATACGTTTTATTGACACATTTAAAGATCTTAAACAATAAGTAAGAAAACCCATCGAAAAAAATTACATAACGTGAAATCGTCATTGAATTTTAGCTATGGGTGAATGATAGAGTCAACTAAGTTGGGATTCAACCAAAAAAGTACAACAAACTTGAATCCAAATTCGCAAAGAGCACAAAACAGTATTTAATCAATGCATTACATAAAATTAGATAATGGAACAAAGACAAAATATCAAATGGATGAATTGACACAAACAGAAAGAGGAATTTATATATGAAGAAAATTGTACTCTTCTCGCAAGATTGCAGTCCAACTTATCAAAGAGTGAAATATGTTCAGTGAAATGAGCTATGTGGGCTTTCGTACGATATAGAAATGTCAGTTATAGCATATAAAATAAATTTTCGATTCTCATAATGCCGTAATTGATATCATTTTGTTCCTCATACTAATGTCGCGAGAATACATAATGAGGCATCTTGACACGAGTAGGAGCAGGGGCTTAGGAGTGTGGAAAACATCTGTTTTGATGTGTAGGCATTTACAAACTAGTGGCTAGGGTTAACCCTAAGACACTTCCTTTAAATCGTGTCTTAAATTGGCAATAAAAAAGGAAGTGATTAAAGAAAGTTGAGCTTTGAGTAGTAATATGTTTGGGGGTAATATTCTCAATCTTTTTTAACCTATATGGTTCAGTAAGACCCAATAATGCAATATCAATTTTAATTTTCATATCACATAAGGGCTTGAATTGTGTCTGTAACCAAATGTTTAATACATATTTTGTATTAAGAATAAATGCCAGTTGTCATTTCAAAAAATGCATACATCACAAATTTCTGTGATCTCTAAAAAAAAAAAAAAAAAAACCTTGTTATTTTAGTCACTATGCGGTAATGGACTAACCAAGCTCTATTAAGATATAAATGTGTTCCTGACCCAAGTAGCCTATTTTAAATGTCATTGGTACCCATTAAATAATGATTACTTTCCGTCTATATGATATATATACTAGGCTGTGTTTGAATTGGTATAGCAAACTAGAATTTGGCCAACATATGGGGACTTCACCTATATAACTTTGGCGACTATTTTGTATGATACATGTACTACCGCGTCAATGAATACAAATGAATACAAATTATACAAAATGATATCAAATAAATTGAATTGTAAGGAAATAGTATCGCAGTCGGTATTTGAGAATTCAATAACAAATGACTTCCCTATTTAGTTAAAATAAACACTTAAATTATTTACCTGTGGTAACATTATTGTTGTCAGTGATGTAGTAAAAAAACTGTATAAATGATATTTCATATCAATGTTGATTATTTTACATTATAAATAGAATACTCCTATCGGTTAAAAATTGTCAAATTTCATAATATTTAACCCCCCAAAATATATTGTGGAATTTTTTGAAAAGGTAACAATTCAAAAAATCTCCGGAGGGATTCGAATTCATGACTTGCAAACTCATGAAGAAATCACTGCGCTGCTCTGTTATGTGACAAAACTATACATATAGAATTACACTTGATTTTCCCATGAGGTGTCCCTTGCCACCTTAAAAGGAAAAGAACATGAACGGCATAAAACATGTTTCTATAGCAATACAATTAGAGTGTGAGTTGTAAGCTAAGCAGTCAACTTTATCGGATACGTATATCAATGCGTCTTCATGCATTTAAGTGTGTGTGGCAGATTTAGCCAGTCATAAATTTTAACCAGAATGTCAAAGTGTTGTGTTTTGATACTCATTTTCGTCAACATTTGGTAGTTTGAGTGCTTGGTAGTTGGTGTTTGGGTTTAGTTCTTGATAAACTGTATTAGGGTTTAATTCTTGGTAGTTGGTATTGGTATTAGGGCTTGGTTCTTTATAGTCAGCTTTGTCAGTTGTAGTTGATGTTTTTGTGTTGGATTGGAACAAAGATTTCCAGCACAAGCGTATATCACCGTGAAACAGTCTTTTATAAAATATCCTAAAAAAGTAGGTATATTCAACTAATATGAAATAGACCTATTTGATTTCAATAGTATCATCACATTTATTACATTCTAAATTCGAATGAATTACATTTATTTGACGTATTGCGAAATAATTACCAAAAGAAAAGAATGCCGCCCGTAATGAGAAGCACTACAATGAAAAGGACTATGGAAAATGCAGCTATCCAGGCTGTAACATTCTCTGCATATTGATTTCTCTGTTGACTTTCTACAACGACGTTCGGTTGCAAACATTACAACTCAGTTATTGACAATATAATTTTTAGCAAATAATTCAAAGTAAAGCAAATCTTTGACCATAAAATCATGAATACAAATATAAATATGAATTCATGTATATTGAATTTTAAAACGATTAACATTTCACCTTTAGTACACTTTTCTCCATAAAAACCCTCGTGACACCAGGAGGAACATTTTCCAGTAAATCTATCACATGTCTGGTTGATACAATGCTGACTGCAGGGATGTTTGCAGTTTTCACCATAAGATTTGACACATTCTGAAATACTAAGTGATCTTGCTTTAAAAAGTATGTTCAACAAGAGTAAAAAATTAATACAAATCTTTCACACGTAAAATTACCATCTTTTATTATTATATTCACAAATATAGCATAATGTTACTTTATTTATCTTTCACTTGAAGTAAATAGTCAAAGTTAAAGAAATGGAACATACCTCTGCTACAGTCGCTCTTGGTATATCCCGGATCACACCCCTTGTCACAGTGACCAGTCTGTTTGTTACACAGAGAACCATTCAGACAGTGACCACTACAGTTGTTGACACAATCATAACCATAGGTACCGTCAGCACATTCTGAGACAAACAAGGAGTTAAACGATAAACAATAGATTTAGATTAAGAAAAGCAATTATTCTTACAAAGATTACAATAAAATATTTCTGTTTTTTGATATAGTTCTACTAAATAACGTTTAAATAACTACTTTCAATTCTATCAAGTATAATCTTAATTAAGTTAAAATATAGATCTAATCAGCTGTGATTAAGGCCAATGTGAATATCCATATTCTAAGGAAAACCAATGTGTTTCTCTTTTTACGGATATTGATTCACATTATATAAATAGTGCCTGTTTGAAGCGGAGGTTGACAATGGTTTTCGAGGGGTGTCAATTTCAACTGTTACCCTCCCAAACAGGCACTATTTATTTTGTTATACTGAATGTCTTAATCTTTAAGACAATTTTACTGCTTTTATATAGGAATAACGTGAATTCTACAGCGAACCGTACGCGCATAATTTTCGCGCATGTAACATTTTTTTAATGTTACCCGTTGCTAAGTGCGTTGCTTACGCTGAGGGTAATAGAACGGATTGTGAACTGCGTCTTAACCAATCAGATTTCAGTATTTAACATGAAAGTATTACAAAACATTATATTTTACTTTACAGAAAAACGAAGAATAAAAAATAAACTATTTCTTTATAATGACCAAGGGAAAAGATTATTAATTTACAAACATACCTTTATCACAATTAAATGCTGTCCATCCAGGTGCACAGCCTCTGACACACAGACCAGTCACGTGATTACAAGTCACACCGCCTCTACAGTGTCCTTTACACTGTTGACTACAGTTGACACCGTACCAGCTTTCTATGCATGCTATTCATAAGTAAAAGATATTTAAAAAGCATATATTCGGAATTTAAATGTATGTTTTTTTAAAACAATATCCGACGTGGATGACCCAGTATTGATGACAACAGAAAAGAGAAGTTGATATTCTTTTATAACCTTTTCTGCATTTTCCTAATTTGACCATTAAAAGTTTGGTAGTTTTTCATATGATTATGGTAAGACTTTGCAATATCTTGTACTATGAATAAATTAAGACAGTACAGATGATAAACATTAATTTTTGGTTCGTTTACGCTTTATAAGGGCGCAAAATGAATTAATTAATAGAATCAATTATTTTTACCCCTGCGAATGTTATGGTCATTTAAATTTTAGACCACGGGGTTTTATTTGACCCTTTCAGTTTCGCGGTAAAAATCGTGCATCGTGTTTATAGTCTATTTCATAGAATCTAGGTACTAGTAGTCTAATACAAAATCTAGAGGTCTATTGATTTTAAACTTTATCTTCATTAATTAGTGGGTAAAATGTGTTCTAGAAATAAATGTGACAATACAAAGAAATAGTTTATGTCTGCTGTTGCAACATTTAACATTAACTGTAGAGATTCCCTTGAAGATTAGTTTTCGATCCGCGCCTGACCTAGTGATATCATCAATGGTAAAACAGACTATACTATTTTATGCAAAATGTTCCTTGAAAATGGCTCGATATACTAAGTTTTTATGCAAAACAGACACCCATTATTTTTTTCAAAACTAATATTGCACACCACAAGTATCAAACATGGGTATGGTTTTATTATGCAACCCAATGTTTATATTTTCAACAATCTACACGTGGTTGAACACGAACTATAACTCTGTTCTGAATATTATCGTTGGATATAAATAACCGCTAGATGGTGAGCTAAGACAAACATCTTAAAAGATTTTCAAATTTTAACATAAATCAAAGTATGGTATGATGTGAAAAACGACCAGTACTTACGTATTTTAAGAATATTATCCGAACTCTTATACTTTTGCTCAAAATTTCACAGGAACTAAACAATTCTCGATGAAGTTTCGTGAACTTTCATTCGAGCACCTTTGGATTTATTGCATACTTAGCAACGATAAAGAAAACATTCCAAACACATTTGCAGGGGTGATTTTTGTAAGTTTATGTCACCCTTAATCTTATTGGTAATACTTAGGCGCACCATGAAAGAAAGAATGCTTACATCATTTTGGAGCAAAGTTTTTTTGTCTTTTGTCTAAGAATCCTTACTCTTATTGCAAAATGTCCCACTCCATCCAGTCATGCAGGCAAAACAAGCTCCATACTGTATGTGGCACATGTTTTTACAATTGATCGGACATGATTTGTTACAACTACTGCCATATACATGTGGATCACAACCTTGACATGAATAAAAATGAAATAGATAATACTTAACTTTTTACTTGCAACATCGGCTGTCTTTGATGTAAAGTTTTTTTTGTTTATTTTTTTACTTTTGTATTTTATGAAATATCAGTAACTTACAAACCGGTTCTTTTCATTATTTAAAATAAAAAAACCCAAAACCTTATATTTGATCCAGTTTGACAGCATATGTTATAACGTGTATGACTTTGTTTTTTTACTTCGACAAATACATACTTATAAATGTAATACCATGAAACGATAACTTTGATTTCTTTTAAATCGTAAAATGAGATATATAAATGATATCATGGCATTGACCTATAGGATGGTATTATTTCTATAATAGCATAATAGTCTAGAATCGAACTGAATTTCAATTATACAGGTACATTTCGGTAAACTTTTTTCAGGTTACATGTATTAAACAGGTGAGGTTTAAAAGTTGGTAAAAAAAAAAGCAAGGAACTAAAAAGTATTATTGATATTATCGATTGATTTTAAAACACATAGTGTTTCTACCAAGGGCGAGTCAACATGCAGCAATGTATTAAGGCTAGACATTTTAATTTGCATAAACAAGATTATTAATAGCTAGGATGGAAAAGACAGAACCTTATCCATCTAATTCTGTTTATATGATTAAAACAGATACAGTTTTTTTAACCATATGTTGTTTTTTCAGCTGTTGCTTAATTCATATTTTTACAAATGTTATGTTGTGGAGACTTGCTTTGCAGGTCAATAAATGATTAAAATAATAACTGGTTTAATCATAATGAACACAATAGATTGACAAAAATCAAAGAGGCTTGTGTGTTCGAAGACTTTTTGGTAAACTTTTCTCAAAACAATATCGGAAGGAGGAAGCTCAGAATTATAAGTAATGTAGAAAATACAAAGATTTCTTTAATGAACTGAATATCAGTTGTCCGCTTGTATCATTGTATGCATTTTATGATATGCATAGAACAAAGAACAACATGCATTTTATAGGAAAACCCGCGTTGTTTTGTGAAATAACAAGGAACGAATTTTTTTTGCGTTTAATAAATGTAGGTAAAGTGTATTGATGTTAAAACGTATTTTCGAAACTGTATAAATATTAAGTTTTCGAGTTAAATACATCAAAAAATATTCCTCAAGTTTGTTATAAATCAATTAATTCAAGATTTACACGAAGCTGCCGCTGCAGGTCTACACAGTAATGTTAAGCATAATATGTGTTCTTTATCAGCTGTCTTATACAAACCAAATAACTCAATCACAATAAAACATTCAAAAAAGTAAACAAAATGTTATACCTGTGACGATAACTTCACACAGTTCAGTGTAAACACTGACAACTTCATATTCCTTAGGGTAAGCAACACCGTCTAATCTTTCGTTGTAAAAGATAACGTAACGTCCATATTTAGGACAAGTTGTTGTGAAGTTCAGAGGTGGTAACTGTAGTCCGTCCTTGTAACACAGAGAGGAACCCTGTATATCACCAGTGGTAGATACATACAGAGAGAATCCAGCAAAACGTCCACGTTGTCTGTTCTCTATAAAAACATATTTTTAAAGAAAAAAAGCTAATGAAACCCTAGTAAGGCTAAAGATAGATATGTATCAGCAATTACAAAATAAATATGCAATAACCCTTTTAGTCTTGGTGTCTGAAAAGTAGCACTTTCTTTTAAACAAAAGTATATACCGTAACCGTTGTAATTCTTGAATAGTATGCTAATACTGTAAATGCTGTACTCTCTACCAAGATCCACTTTCCACCAAACAGTCCTTTGTATGGCGTTCTGTCCTATTTCCATTGTTCTCATACACGATGATGTATTTCTATCAACAGCAGAACTAGCATAGTATTTGCTCCAGCCTGTATATGTGTGTGATTGTATAGCGCTCTTATTGCACGATAAATCATCTGAAAGCAAATAATAAATCTAAGTACATATATTATTATATGCTCGAAAAATATGATATAGTGCTGACTTTCACCTTCATTCAAAATTAGTCAAAAAGGCTTTGATGTATACAAACGTCAGATGTACAGTAATATGTTTTTTCACTAATTGTTTGATTTTAAAGATTTGTTTTGCTTTGTTAAATATGTTGGTTAATTAAACGTGGATGTATATTTATGTTTTAATAAAACATTGTCGTAAGGATACAACACGTATAATTAATACACTCTTAATTTGTAAACAAAATATCAGTAAGCGTAGTAAACTTATGGATATACTAGGTAGTAGCCCGTGCAAGCGCGGAAATCAACACTTTACACATTATTTTATTAAACTGCTTAATATGTTGAACCATGTTTTTGCTCATTTTGTATATACTTTGTTTGATTTTTCCTTATCTTAATCTTTAGAATTAAAATTACAAAAAAAACTGCATTGTTGGATATTTAGAGGAGCGGGCAGGGATGAACAATCTTAAATGAAATGGATAATATATACGTATGCGTGGCCTTAACCCAGTGTGTTGCAGCTGACTGAAAAAAAAAGTAAACCTTTTTTTTGTATTTATTTCAAACCAGCGAATTGTATTTTGAAAAAATCAATTTAGAGGGGGAGGGAGGCATTTAACCTTCTCGCATTTCATTGTATGCATGCAACATTATCCATATAGACGTAAAATACAGTAATTTGTTCATTGATCAATAATGTTTACAAATTAATGTCTAAGGTTTACAACCAATCAGTCGTGGTATAAAAAAGTATGACATTAAAATACGCTAGGTTATGCATTATTATCCATTTGGATGCCTATTTTAAACCAAAGTTGTCAGATACAACATAGCTGCCCGATGATTAGCTCGCCCTACACTTTCCGCCATGATGTCAATCAGTCAACCCATTTCTGGGCACCTCGTTCTAGAAAGGTCTTTCCGTTATTAATTGTTCCGTCTTATATATCAACTTTTTGTATTAATCGAAGTCAGATCCAAGGTATCTGCCCGCGATGCATGATGAACTCGTCCTACACTTTTCGTTAATTAGTCAATCCGCCTTTTTGGTTACCCCGTTCTGGAAAGTTCTATCCCATTCTCTCACCAAAGTCCTTCGAACCAAAGTGCTTCGTAAGCGAATATGTATCAAAACTAAAATCGCCCACTAAAAAAACGCATAGACTCATTTTTTTATTCAACATTTTGTCAAATCTGAACTTTTATGTATTCTCTAAATAGCTTCACTCCTTATGTATTAATGTAACAATATTTCATTGCAAGTATATATTTTGTTCGAAACTATTCATGACTTGGATCCGCCTTAGCGTGCCCTCCACCTTACGCCCATTTTTGCTATTTGGGCTTGTTAATCGAAATTAAAAGTAGTGTTTTGATTAATTTCACAATTAATATAATAATTTTCATTCAATTTTAATTTTTAAAATTTCAGCTTAACTGTTTTATCTAATCCTTATATTATCAAGTCTTGGTTGTTTGAAATAAATATTAAAACTAAATACGAATTCAACTAAACTGAATAAACCCCCAAGAAATATTAATGCTAACAAATACGAATAGTTATCGACATTTATCATGGTTCCCGCATGTTTCATCTACCGGTACATGCGATGAATGCTACGAACTCATTGTTTGATAGTTTTATACTGATTTTTTTAGCTATTTTAGCTTGTGAAACGAAATATCCAGAATTGTCTCCCAAATACAAAAGTGGTATCATAGGAATAGCTACTAAAATCGATTTGGCGATTGTAACTTTATTGTAACAGATCAGTTTTCTGACATATATGCTTGTCTGCTAATACAAAACCACTGACAAACATACTTTATACATATTATGCAACAAAGATGTACGAAGTATGTATGAATGTATGAAGTAGTACAGAATACCCAAACAGACTGTACATGTAGAAATAAACCCAGGACTATGCGATTTCAAACTTGAGATTGTTTTTAAATCAAACATATACACCCAAACGAAGGATAGATATAAAGTCAACTAGACACTATCTCGTTGCGAGCAACGAGTGGGTCTTCCGTCCGATTTTTGAATAGATTAGATTAAACTTATCACTTCAAAGATAAAATCGTAGATCTAAGCGAAAAATAGCCAAAAAAAAAAAAAATTGCGGCAATGGGGGCTTGAATCCGGGTCACCTGGGCCATGTCAACGACTCTATCGACTGAGTTACTCAGACTCTCGCTTCAGAACTTTGACGCTAAATTTCTCGAGAATGCCTGAATTACCTGAAAGCACCTTAAATTGTTGCGAGCAACAAGTGGGTCTTTCGTTTGATTTTGAATTGATAGGGTTCAATTAAACTGTTGACATTTGGTACCATTTACTATCATATTAACTAATTTTTCAACCTACACTGCGAAATGCAGATTTCCGGAAAACGTCATTTTTAAACTTCAATATCTCTGCAATGCGTTGTCCGATTTTAAAACGGTTTTTAGTTTTGTATTCAGTACAAAAATGTCAACAAAACGCATATGCTTTAAAAATCGAAATGTTAGAATCACTTCCTGTGACGACCGGAAGTGATGGACAACCTGCTCATATTAAAATTTGGTAAGTTTAAAACATATTCTGATGGAAAAATATTGTAGATTATTTGATTTAAAAAAATTTTATAACACAATTTTCCAAAAATGCTGTTTGAGCGGACCGGAAGTGACTGACGATCGTAGTTTTACCTGATCGGCCCTAGAAATTCAACGAACTATCACTCCTGAAACTTTCATTTTTGCGAAAAAGGTAGGACAAGATCACTTTTTACATAAAGAAATACGAATATAACGGCCGACCGGAAGTTACGTCATCAACAAAAATGTACTTGATAAAAGACCTTGATATTTTGTATTGTTCGTGAAATTTTCATAAAAATCCATTGTAGCATATTTGAGATATTTGAGTTTTAAGAAAAATGTTAAGAAAAAAAAGAATAATAATAGTGAAAAATAGAGAAAAAGAAACCTAACAAAAACAATAGGGAATCGGAAGACCCTAAATATGGTGATTAGCATGCCATTTTCAAATCATTTTAGAGAGAAAAAACTCTTGTTATGAAGGAGAGGGAAATATTTGCTAATTTGATCTGATCAGTACCTTTATAAGAAATCTAAATAATTTTTTCCAACAAGCTTGATAATGAAATCCGGTACCGTTGGTGTTGAGATTTTGTTCTTTGTTATACAAGTTTAAGTTAAACGAAGTATAAGAAATTACATTATTATTATATTGATTCATGCGAAGTCAACTTAATGTAAGTTTCGTTTTTAAAGTAATGTCACATACCGTATGAAAATGCTAAAGACAATCCTGCAAGAAAGGGGAATAAGTTTTTAAACACCATTGTCAGCCTTACACGGTATACTATCTGACAATTGTGTACCAGGAACATTTTTAGTATTTATCTAATACGTGTGTTGTATATTATACGTGTGATAAACCGTGCTCTATCAAACGGGTGACGCTTTATCAAATACTTCCGGTCGGAACTATTTTTTACACAACTCGCTTCAACGCTTCAGTGACCTACTTTTGAAGATAACTTTATATACTACAAACATTGATATAAAATGAATTTTGTCAAAGATTTAAATTACAAATATGAAAAAAAGACATAAATCTGCAAATCACGTTAACTATCAAGGAGTTCATCCCGACGACGCGACGAAAACAGGGCGCTCTGATTGTGTTTATATACAAGAAATTACCGAAAACATGTTTCATAAGACTTATTTTCCACCAGTAAGCAACCTTATTCACTATTTTCAATTTCAAATCATTAGGTTAGTGTTTGTTTTATAAAACATCAACAGCTGTTCCCCGTTCGAGTCAATTAAAACTAACGAACATTCGCAATTTTGTGTAATCAACAAACTTGATTATTCAAATATTCTGATCAGTATTTCCATCAAATCCAGTGAATAAGCTCTAAGAAAAAATTATTTAGAGCTAAAAATTATATCAAAGTTTATTTCAGTGAAACTTTACATTGAACAGTTAGATTTATCTCAGATATGACGTACTAAATTGTATTGCGCAATATGTCTTTATTAACCGCATAACACAACGCCGCATCATCGTTGTTAATCTTTGAAAAAATCAATTCGGGTCACATAAAGGACTGTCTCAAAAGATTCATTATATAAATGAAATTGTATGAGATAAATAGAAGATATTTAATGATGTGGTTTTGTATTTGCTTTATCCAACTCGTTGAAACGGTTATGTTCGCTCGACAAGCCTCGCGAATATATACACCATTTCAACTCGTTGGATAAAGCAAATATAAAATCACACAATACAGATATCATATATATATATATATATAGAGAGAGAGAGAGAGAGAGAGAGAGAGACAGAGAGAGAATTCTATAATCTAATATATATAATAGAATGAACAAAAAGTGCATATGAAATACTATATTAAATGAACACTCTTTATTCTGAAGCTGGTATAAAAATGTTCAACCATTTTATAGAAGAACAAAACATGAATAATAAGATATGCTACCGCTAGTTGAATTAAACATTAATTCAATAATCTATCTTTGGTATTTGAATATCTGATAATATCCTTAACTTTTATAAAATACTCTGTCACTTATAAAGATTTTCAATTTTTTCATTTGCATACTAGAAACGAACGGATTTATTGGTTTACCTGACAAAACACATTCATTAGTTGGGTCCATGGAATACTTCTTATGTTTACATGTCTGGTTGATTTACAGTTTGAGTTTGCAAAAGCTCCAGCCAGATCCTATCAAAGTAAAACGTAAATGAACGTCCAAAGCTAACTGAAAATGTTAGCTGTTAAAAAAATTTCAAGGCATACTTTTTTTTTTTTTACATAAGTGTTCCAAAATGTGTATAAGTGTATTTGTTGAAATGTTTGTATGATCATTGCTTTCATTAAACAATACCTAATTCATCAACATATGTTTTATTAAATGATTTTTTAATGACTGGTTTTGTATGTTACAGCGAATCATAGCTGTTCGAGTTATCCGCTGTCACGACCATTAAAACAACTTGAATTATTACACGTATGAAGATTTTTTTTTATTATTAAACCGCGAAAGATGAACAATCTGTGAATTTATTTTCAAAATATATTATGCACATGGCGGGTGTGACTGGTCAACAGAGGATGCTTACTCCTCCCAGGCACCTTATCCTACCTCTATCTATTTGGGGGTCCGTATTGCTCTGCTTTTAATTTGTATTTTGTATTATGGATTTTAGATATGCTTCCCAATTTGTTATTGTCATTTTTTCATTATGGGTCTTTTAAAAAGATTTTAAAGATATAATTTTTGGGAAATGATTTTAATAACTCTCCGAAGCAGTTACCTTGGCAAACAGGAAGAGAAACAGTGTTAGACCTAAACGCAAAATATCACCGCTGGCAAGACTTAGTTCTTGGAAATAATCGATAAACTCGTAATGTATGCTGAGCATTGATTTTCAAGAAAATTTATTTATAAATACATTGAAAATAGTCAGATTTCAAATGATATACGACAATTATCATACAATTTAGATATTTTGTCTTTAGTCGTCGTATGTTTTCCTACGCCAGAGTTCAAAAGTGACTATTCACCCGACGCTCGGCTGTCTCCGTCAATCGCTGACAACCAATAATTGTTTGGATCCATACAATTTTCTAAATATGTTTCAATTACTTATAAATAGTTTGAAGGAATGAATTCTATCTTTAAATATTATTCAACGTGATTCATATTGGGTTTTTTTTTTCGGAATTCTTGTCGGATAAGTCCGAGAATTCATATTACATGCACATGTATAAGAATATGCCTAATTCAAATACAGATTATTAACTACTTGGCGTGCAAAATAAAATATCATTGATTATAAAACAAACTAGAGGTACTGTGAGCAAGCTCACAATTGATACCCCCCGCTAAGAAAAAAATCTTAACGCGTGTATTTTTGCTATTATAGAAAATATTGGATGAATCTAATTCACTGACCACTTTCTATAAATAACAACTGCTCTATTTTTTAAAACTGTTAATGCTAATAGGAGTAAACAAACCAATTTCTATCCTTTAATTCCATTCTATTTAAAGTTAACTGTTAATGCATGAGGACATTTGCATCCTTCCATTAACAATCATGACTCCACTCAAACTCGAATCAAACGAAATCCACATGTCAAGCAGCCTTTTAATATTTAAACATTTTGAATTATTGGTATACTGAGCCCTATTTTTCCCGAAATTTTTTTCCACACATTTTTTTTCCAAATAAAAATTTCATCGAGGCAGGCCATTTTCAGAGAGACGGGGATGAAAATCTAAAAATAATTTTATGTGGCCTGAGAAGAGGAAGCTTTGTGTCAAATTTTAGCTTATAATATTTCCATTAATACAAGAAATGTCACAGACAAAATTTAGCATTTTCAAAACAATGACCTTGAACTTCCTCAATTGACCTTGGGTCAAGGTCATGACACACCCTTACGTCATAAGCAATATTTGTGTGAAGTAAGAACATTCAATGCTTCTCCATAAGGAAGATATGGACCGGACACAAACTTTGCATTTTTTCTGCCAGTGACCTTGACCTTACACGAATGACCTTGAGTCAAAGTCATGCAAACCCTTAGGTCATAAGCAATCGTTGTGTAAAGTAAGAACTTCCAATATTTCTCCATAAGAAAGATATGGACCGGACACGAATTTTGCATTTTTTCTGCCAGTGACCTTGACCTTGTACAAATGACCTTGGGTCAAGGTCATAACACCCTTAGGTCATAAGCAATCTTTGTGTGAAGTAAGAACTTCCAATGTCAATGTTTCTCTATAAGAAAGATATGGACCGGACACGAATTTTGCATTTTTTCTGCCAGTGACCTTGACCTTGCCTGAATGAACTTAGGTCATAGTCATGACACACCCTTAGGTCATAAGCGATCTTTGTGTGAAGTAAGACCCTCCAATGTTTCTCCATAAGAAAGATAAGGACCAGTCACGAATTAAGCATTTTTTCTGCCAGTGACCTTGACCTTGCCCGAATGACCTTGGGTCAAAGTCATGACACACCCTTAGGTCATAAGCAATTTTTGTGTGAAGTAAGAACTTCCAATGTTTCTCCATAAGAAAGATATGGACGGGACACGATTGCACAGACAGACGGACGGACGGACAAGGTGATTCCTATATACCCCCCCAAACTTTGTTTGCGGGGGGTATAATAAAAACCGATAGAAACAACTCCCGTCAGTTCTTCCGTACTTTGATTTATTTTGTTGTTTACAGTATATTAATATTAAGATCCCAATATGACTTTCTCTACTGAGAAGAGCAAGCTTTGTGTCAAATATTTAAAAGATCCCAATAGGACTTTCTCTTTAGCTTTAATTAAAGATACACCATTAAGTTTATTTTAACCATTTAAGATAAAAAAAAATGCAGAACTCTATTGATTTAACCCATTTTTAAAAACAATCCAAACTCTCTTAAATGTCACTTTTTTTATTTTACAACATTTAATCATCTTGTTTTTTTCTCAAAAATTGTCATTTTTTTTCTTTAATTCGAAAACAGTTCAGCCTGGCAGACAGCATCCTATCCGGGTTGTTAATTCATTCTACAGTGCACTTGCCCCTTACCGTTGGAACCCGAATACGATCAACGTGATTGAAAGTTCTTGTATGTGCATGTAAATGGTATATTGGACGTCCGCTTAGAGACGTAAGTTATCTCTTGGTACTCCGACATCCTCGCACATCAGTGATCAATTCGCGCTAACATACTTGCCGACGAGATATAGTAAATACATGTTGTTTGGCAATTATTGTAGAATAAATTAATTTCAAATTTCTTTTGTGTGAATTCCGTTACGGAAATGCAACTGAGAATAATAGTGTAATATAGAGAAAATAAATAATTATCGAGCAGTTTTGAGATATGACGTATGCATCATTAAAAAGTCTTGTGTATATTTAAAAATTTGAGTACTGAACTTAAATAAAAGTGGTGTTATCATTAATTGATAAATTTGAAATGTGATGAAACTTCTCAAAAAAGACAAAATGTTACCTTAGGCCAGTGCTCCTTTTCACTGTAAACCCATCCAGCGCTGTCTTCGTACTTAGTGTTCGCTGTCGTTTTATTTTCGTAATTAGTTTCACAGAAATTAGCTCCTTTGAAGTAGTTGACAGATTTACACCGTGGTGCTACCAGACATTCTACCACACAGTCCAGGAAACTTAACTGTGCGAAGGATTGAATTAGTTTCCTGTCTAGTCTGTGCCCACGCTGAAATTTAGAAAAACCCGGCTGTAGAATGCCATCACACCGTACAAAGAAACTTACTACAAGGCATAGACATCTAAACAAATGGAACAACAGCATTGCTTTGCAACTAGAGGATATAAAATATGAAAACAAATTAAACAAACCGTTGAAAATTCTAGTTCAATTGTACAACTGTTTAAAGATTGTGTTTTATATAACATTTTTAATAAATCATTACGTATTTTAAGGTATTACGCATATCTATTAAGCAATGAGAGAACTGGGAAATAGCGACATTGCCGTTCCTATTAATTTTGCAGTAGTTGAACTAGGACATATACATAAATTCATAACCACTGATCGATAATCATGTAGCTATTTTAATTTAAACCTTTTTTTTTTAAATACATATTATTAAGTTAATTAATAAACAATATATATGTTTCTTTAAGAAATTTGTTATGAAGCTTAGCTTACTGATTTAGTGATTGGTTGCTGCTTGAAAGTTTTGATGTTTTATTTGACTGATGTCAACCATTTTGTATTACCCTGACTTTTGTTTGACTATTATAATATGTTTACATTTAAATATAAATTTATAACCTACATATATTCTAGCAAAAAATCGATACACGATATTTTCAAAAGAGAAATAAAATGTGATTCAAAAGCGTTCATTTGAAATAAAGCTTTATCAATTTGGTTTTAATAATTGATGAATATGATAAATATATCATTCCCGTCCCACGGCTTAGTTAGAATTGAAAATACACACTGTAGAGCTATAAACCATTGTACAAAAACACGGCACAATAGCCATGAAAGCTAAAGGACGTTGGATCCTGTGATCAAAAGTCATAAAGTTTATTTTCTAAAGTATTTTTTTTCAAATCTACACACATAGTTTAACCAAAATTCAAAACAAAATTTTGGTGTCTATATGCTTCATTTGGCGCTACGGTGTGTTTAATATGACCTTTCTGCACTGAAAGTGCAGATGCTTTTCTCTCTATATTTTATTATCGGAATGAACCATGGCACTAGATACAAATGTATACTTTTTAGAATAAATAAAATTAAAATTATCATAGAGAAAAATGATACAACTTTTTCACCTAAAAATATGTAATTTTTCCATTTCTATTTTATTTAAGATAGTTTAATTGGCATTATAAAATTTGAATTTATGGGTAGAATCAGTATATGATTTCTAGTATAGAGGTGACCTAAAATGGCTACCCAAAAACAGAGGAATGAACCTCTTTAAGTTCCCAAACGATTCTGCGTTCATCATTCAATACATTCAATGTATTTGTATTATTTGACAGATATATTTCACATCAGCTTCAATTGTGTATTGAAAACAAGATTCGATGCATTGTGTATGTTGTCAGTTTAAATTAATTCATTTTAAAATAAAAACAGGCATATCAATCGGCAATTTTAATCTTAACTACAACTATATATTTTTTGCAGACGGCATGGATGACATTAACTAATGGTATAGCCATTTTAATAATAACATTTGTAAAACAAAGTAATTCGGTGTGGCTTTTTAAACATTCAACTGAAAGTCTTGTCAAGTTTTTTTTTCGAAGGTATTGTAATGTTCAACAGATAGATTATTTATATAGATATTACATTAGCAAGAATTGGCTGGAATTGGATTTTTGACGGATGTAATTAACAATTAAGGTCAATTGCTGATGTAAGATGTATTTACGAACAATAAAATGCTTCGTTTGATGATTCATGCAGGCTACTTAAATAGCCATAATTGCAGAGTTCATCAGCAATATTAAGTAAATCTAAGAAATATTAGTTTTTTTTCCAATGAATAATATCAACATCCTTGTTTAATCAAGATAGATCTCATTAACAGAAAAAACGCAATTCCATTATTATATGTCCCATTTATAGTACAAACAAGGGACTTCATTGAGCCTTATCAATTATTAAAGCCAAATTGATAAAGCAATATTTCACAAAAATTCATTTGAATAACTTTTTAATTCTCTTTTGAAAACATTGTGTATCGATTTTTTGCTAGACTATGTGCAGGCTAATAAATAGCATTATACTTGCATTTTATCTTAAAATGTCACATGAATGTCCCATAAGTAATAGATTTACTTGTTGTCATTTGTAAATATTTAATTATATCAGTTGATGGACAATTTAACAGATGTTTGAATTTATGATTATTTTTCTTCTGCAAAATTCAATTCAAATGAGAAAACTCTGACACAACAACTGACAATGGACGAGGAGATAGACGTGTTATCCGTGGTCAGACTCCTAAAACTCTGACTAATTATAAAAAAATGATAACAACGGAATAACGCAACGTGGCTATGCTTGTTTGAATAGCTGTTTTGCGGTGTCAGAATAAAGTGTACAGTAACTGTCAGGAATTTTGAGTAGATGTTTAATTGGAGTTATGTCCATCCTCTCAATATTATGCAATCACCTAAAATGACTAAACCTTTTACTGGATTCATTTGGAAAAAAATAACGACCAATACATCAGTATATCATTTTTCAGAGTCATAGACACCCTTTGGTTCCTGTTTTCAGATATCCTTTAAATTATCATGTCTATTTAAAAGTTTCATTTGCAATTTGTGAAGTTGTATAAAGAATGCTTAATATAAGTCGAGAAAGACAAGTTATAGGGACATGTCCTGCATCTCCCGTATTAAGTCGTTAAGATTAATTTGAAGATGTAATTATTTACGTAATTATGATAACAATTTTGTTTCGTTTTAGATTTATGTAAAATAAATGTTTAATGCATACAATTCATATTTGAACTACATGTTTTAATTAATAACTGCTCAATATTTTTTTTGTCTAAAGTTTTTGTATTATTTTCATAGCCAAGGCAGATATCGTCTCTTTTTGATAAGTTCTTAATATTCATTGTTTGTATTCCACAATCCTTTAAAAACTGAACTTTTTTATGTTTTCCGAAGTGATTAATTTTACAAAAATACTGACGCTAAAATTTTGTGCCCTATTGCCTTTCCTACATATCTTCCTTTACCAAAAAAAGTCACACAAACAACAAGATATAGATAAAACTGTCACTTATAAAAAAAAACTAGATGCTGTCATTAGACAGTAATACCGGCACCATGTGTTTGCCCCTAAATAACACTGTTTTGTACCAGTTTAATTAAAAATGAAGGCTATATGCAAGCTCCGGTAATACAATTAAACTTTATAATTTTCATAACTGAAGGATGAGATCCCTTCCCATATGATAATACACATCGTGACATGAGCAGCACTTTATGTGCAATTTGGGGTAGAACTGTTTGCAGTGAATTTTCAGTTAATCAATAATCTTAACATTTTATGTCATAGAAAGTATAATGGTCTACATAATTATTACAAACAAAATTAAAAATTAAATTATGCCCCTCCCCGTGGCGGTTGCCGGTTTTAGATTTGCTTCTGTGTGCCTACATAAACATCATCGTGTGCTCATATTTAGAGAAGGGGTGGGAGTGAGGGGTCCAGACCCCCCCCCCCCTCCCCATGAAAATTCATTTATATCAATTGTAAAATTACCAAAAATACACCTTGGACCCCAATGCTCTTACAGACATGTAAACGCTCAAACCCATTGCGCTTCAATGTTAGGTAACATTATTAGGGGGGGGGGTAAATATTTCATCAATATTTAATATACTTTATTGTTTATATCAATAGAAAGTATACATGTACATCACAATATGCAGGTGTCCTGCACCACCTTAAAGCTGATATTTACCTAATAAAATAGTGCAAGTGGATTTGAAGAATAGGTCATAAAAATACATGCATGTTACAAATGAATGATCTTTGTTTGAAGTTAGGTACACAACACAGGTCTGCATGTCTCATTAGCGGGTACTAGTTTTACCCAGCTCTTCCATTAGATGGATTCACGTGTATATATACATGGGTGTTGCTAAAACGCGGAACGGAAAACGGAACGGAAGGGAAAACGGAAAATCTTATCTAATGTTATTTACCTCATAGATTTGTTAATCATGCTAAAACAATATACTTTATGTACCTTTTTATTTTTTTTTTTTTTTGAAAGATTAGCAATATTAGATTATTTATTCAAGAATATTTATTTCCTCAAAATTAACAGTACATGCATTGACCACTATATTCTGTCCCAAAATATCCTCGATTCACTTTTTGCTGTATATTTAATATATATACCTCAGGGTTCAAGCAATTCTCTTTTAGAAGCATTAAACATTCTCATTATTCTTTCTTTAAAACGTCCTCTCTAGCGAATCAGCTGGTATAAATACACGGCTAAAAATAAAGAAGTCTACGGGGTTTTGCATTTCAGCAGACCCGGATGATAATGTTGAAAAATTGTGCAAGGTCTTCTGAGTGACTTCCAAATGGAGAAAAGATGTCAACATTTTCCATTATAAATCGTCCAAATGTGCTGCATGAATATTTTGGGATCGACAGACTATAGTCCCAATATATAATCGGAAAATCAAATCAGGCGACGTCTAGAGCTCTCTATTCGGATCATATGTATATAGCTGCTGGAATAAACAACTGCTTAGTAATGCAAACGTAAACAAAATTGCATTGCTAAAAATACTAGTTTCACAAATTACTAGTTTCACAAATTACCGGGTATTTTAATGTTTACTGTATTTTAATTTTTAATGTTGTCTGTCCTACGGTTTTTTTTTTCTTCCATCTCAATGATACTGTATCGTCTGTATGATAAAAGATTGTCTAGAACACCGAAAATTCAATTTTCATGTAAGTATATACATGTACATCATATTTAAAATATCAAAGTACTCAAAACACGCATAAAACGCTTTCATTAACTGCGTACGTTACGCTGATATGCCAGCAATACCATATAAGAAAAATAAGTAAAAAAGTTATAGCTAATTTGCTCGTTTAATCATGTTAATGTTTCACAATTCGTATACATTTGATTTTTCCGTTTCCGTACTCAACTAAAGCCGAATGAATACAATGCTATAATTGATAGACATTCATATGAATATTAATAACAACATGTTGATAATCATTCATTAGATATAAATAAAAGCTACAAAGTAAATCGTTTCTGGCCAGTCTATACCCTTTTTAAGCGATAAACGTGATGATATTTTCCATTCCGTTCCGCTTTCCGTTCTGTTATCCGTTCTGCATTTTAGCAACACCCATACATACACGTCTGTGTTTTCCGTATGCAGAAAAGGATTAGTTAAGATCAGCTTAAGGAATTCATTATTGTGTTTTAATTGGATTATCATTATGATGTTGACCAATTTAGGTAAACATAATACATGTAGTAGCAGTAGCACAATATAATGAGATGCCAGCATACATATATAAGTTCTACTTTCACTTTCTAAACGTGATCTCCCTTTGACAGCATACTGTATCATCATCTTTTAATATTTAACTAAGCTTATCATCGTTACCTATCCTATTGCATTTGTAAAGTTTCTGTCATTTTATTTGCAAAAGTTATTTTTTTCATTTGTCAGACTGCATGCACTATTAAGTTGACCCCATATTGACCCTGTATAAACAATTTCTTATTAAATTTGTGTATTACATGTAAGTAGGTGTAGACACTTATCATTTTTATATGAGTTAAAATAAGAAGGAAGGAGTATTTCTTTCTTAATGTATTATAATGCATCAAATACAATGTAGGTCATGACCTTTTGGGACTGTTAATTCTGACCCCACGAAACAGGAAAATACAAAATATCTTCTAATGTCATTATGATGCATCAAATGGTGTAAAGTACATCAATGACCCCCAGGTGTTGTCTTTAACCCCCCCCCCCCCCCCCGCCTTTATGAAATAGGAAATGATATGATACACTGTATATTTTGTTAACTTCTGAGATCTGAGATCCTCATCCCTAAACCATATAATTTATTTTTGCTCTTTGTGTCATTGCGGGTAAAAGTGTATGTAGATTATGCCCCCTTGGATACACCCTGAAATTTTAGAACTAGAAATAATAATTTATTTTATCTTATTCATATGTTATACAGTAGTGTTTGATCCATGTGGGTAAATCCTAGCCTAATTATAATGCTGTCACTGCTTTGTTTAGGAGACTTGACAATTGCCCAAAATAGGCGAATACACATGGAAGTGATGCATATAACATTTTGTTTATAAATCTTAAAAATTGAATTGAGCAATTTCCAAAATGTATAAACATTTATAATTTGAATCATTTATTGTTATTAATTTTAACTTGTCAATGAATACTACTTATTGATCCCAAGGTAGAAATATGACCTCTGATCATATCTCAATAGATCATTTGTCAATAATGCAAAGTGTAATATTTTTTTTTTAAGAATAACATTTTTTACCAGTGTTTTTAAAAGTGTTTAGACACCCATATTATATTTTGATTTTAATAGATCATTCGACAAGGGGGGGGGGGGGGGGGAGAACAGTTTATATTTGAGTTTGTTTGGGAGTGGGGGTTCCAAGTCATATATTCGACAAGTTTTTAATGTAATTTAAAATAAGACTAAGCCATACCACAGTCATGAACATGAATAGTATAGAACAAAACACAAACTAATACATGTACATGTATATATACATAGGAAGTTTTACAAAACAGATGATTGATCTGTATCTGGGATCTTAAATTGAATCATATATCATGTACATATTATATTATTGTTTCTTTGTTCAAGGCATTTAAGATGGTATGTAGGTCATGATCCCAAGTGCTCTTCCTGAAATTATTAAATATCATAAAAACCATTGAGATCCCCACCTTTATCTAAAGATATTATTCCTCCTTAGGTCATGCAGGCGCATCAGATCATTATGGCATGTTAGTCATGACCCTAAGGGGTCATCCTGACCCCCTTAGAATCAGAAATTGTCAATTATCTTTAAATTATTGATGTTTGATGATCCTATCTCTATTTAATCTTTATTATTAAGTCTCCAGAATGAAATTTGGAGACTTATTGTTTTTGTACGGTTTTAATACATGCATTATTATTCTTCATCTTCTTTTTCTTCTTTCCTGCTCTGAACTTGTTTCTCAGAGATGGCTGAACAGAATTGTATAAAACTCTAGGATATGATAGGCCTGCATATCTAGTTGTGCACCCTGGTTTGATTTTTCTCATTTTGGGTTAGACAACCACTTTTCGGGGGAGGGGGTGTCAAAAGGGTGCGGGGTCTAACATTGAACCTTGTAGGAAGAATCGTAGACTCTATTGTAAATGGTAACTTGAAAACGGACAAAGATAATAATATAGGGTTTTCATAATCATATATTGGCTGTTACTGGCAATATATAGGTTTTTTTTAGATCTGACCCCTGGGGTCATCCCCACCCCCAGGAATTTGAAATTACCATATATCTCAGAAACTGTTATAATCATGACCCCTAAACCATATATATTCATGTTTTTGATGTCAAGGGGCATCAAATGTTATGTAGGTCATGGGCCCTGTGGGTGGTCCTGACCCCCTGAAACAGCAAGTCCCTTAATATCTTCAAAACAGTTGAGATCCCCACCCTTAATCAATATATATTCTTGTTCCTTGTGTCAAAAGGCATCAAACAGTATGTAGGTCATGGGCCCCGGGGGTGGTCATGACCCCCCGTGAACAGGAAGTGCACGAATATCTCGAAAACGGTTGAGATCCCCACCCCTTAACCATATATATTCTTGATCCTTAAAGGGCATAAAAGGTATGTACCGGTAGGAAATGGGCCTCAGGGTTAAATTTAATTTTTCAAAACCGTAATGCACATCTATGGAACAGTTCCTATCATATCCCAAGATATGATGTGTCTATTCATTAAATCATAAAAGGAGTTCTATGATCTATGTTTTTTTGAAGTGATAAACGTCAATTTTCTGCTACTTTTTGACTCGCTGGATGAAATTTAAATTTTGAAAACCTTACTGCACATCTATAGAACAGTCACTATCATATCCCAAGATATGATTGTCTATCCATTAAATCATAAGAGGAGCTTTTGGATCAATGTTGGTTTTTTTAGTGATAAACGTCAATTTTCTGCTACTATTTGACTCCCTGGATGAAATTTAAATTTTTAAAACCTTATTGCACATCTATAGGACAGCCCCAATTATATCTCAAGAGATGACGTAGCTACTCCAAAAGTTGTAAGAGGAGTTCTGGGAACCATATTTTTTTGCCAAAAAACGTCATTTTTTGTTGCCCACTGATCCCCTTTATAAAAAAAAATTCTGGAACCTGATCACGCCTCAATATGACACCACCAATCATAATCTAGAAGATCATTTGGCTACTGCCCAAAAAAATGACGTTTTTGAAACCAGTTTTTTTGTAAAAAAAAAAAAAAAAAGTCATTTTTTAGCCATTAAATGACCCCCAGGACAAAATTGAAAATTCCTAAACCTTATTGCGCATCTATAGGATACCCTAAAACATATTCCAAAAGATGATTTGTCTACTGTTGAAAATGTAGGAGGAGTTCGAGGAAGAAGGGTTTTTGTAAAAAAACGTCATTTTTTACCAATTATTCGACCCCCAGGACTAACAGAGAAATTTTGAGCCTTTTTACGAAACAACATGATACCACAAATCAAACTCCAAGAGTTCAGTTTGCTGGTTTATAAGATGTAAGAGCAGTTTGAGAAAGTAAAACGTGACAGACGGACGGACGGACGGACGGACGGAACAGGGTAACAACAATATACCCGAACTTTCTTTAGAAAGTGCCGGTATAAAAATGACGACGGGAAATTATAAAAGATTAACAGTGAAGAGGAGATTACTTTTACACAACACATCATTATAAAACCATTATACATTGATTTTCTCAGTGTATTAAATTATATTAATATTGAAATAAAACAATCCAGGGTCAAATGTTAAAAATGTACCAAAATGTGACATACAAAAGCTGCCACAGTACAAACAGAACTTTTGTACTCACTGCCACCCAAATAAAACTTTTAAAATGTTAAACAGAAATTTCACACAATTCAATATTTCTCCAATTTAAACTCGTATATGTTAATAAGGTTTGAACAGTTTTCACCTTTTTCATAAACCGCAACTAGGTGTCCAAAGCGAAAACTGTTCAAACCCAATTCATACTCGTATAAATAAGTAGCTTTCGAATTTATTCCACAATTGAGAATAATAAATAGAAATAGAAAAGAAGACTGAATTTTAGAAAGTTTTGATATGTTGATTTTTCATTATCTTTAATGGAGTGTGTATATTCTGGATGTATTTCTGGACATTTTAGGTTAGAATGCAGACAGCAAAGATGTATCATCAGTCCTAGTAGTCTTATCTTATATTATATCGACTGTTTGATACGGACTGATGGTTTGTAACATGGTAAACACAAACTTTTGTGGCATCACAGAGACATATATTGACAAAATCAATATCTGACTTTTGAAATAAAGACCAAAACGTAAAATTAAGAATATTCCAATTCCAACGTATTTTATCTCTGTTTAAAGATTTTTTTATGGTTAAACTAACTTTTGTGAGTTACACCACACATTTTAAATGATTAGATATGTAAAAATACTTTATGTCTCGCAAATCTATTTTTATCGCCCTTTGGTTACTCCGATACGTTTTAATGACACATTAAGAGCACTTAAACTATAAGTTAAAAACCCATAGAATACATAAATGGAAATCTTCATTGAATTTTAGCTATTGATGAATATTAGAGTCAACTAACATGTGATTTAACCAAAAATGTACAACGACTTGAATCCAAATTCGCAAAGAGCACAATATAGTAATTAATCAAAATATTACATAAAATTAGATAATCGATAAAGAAAGAAAAAAAAAATTCAATAGATGAATTGATACAAACAGAGAGATGAATTTATATATGAAGATTACTGTACCCCTCTCGCAAGATTGCAGTTTAACTTATCAAAGAGTGAAATATGTTCCGTGATATGAGCCTTTTAGGCTTTCGTACGAGATTGAAATGTCAGATAAAAAGCATATGATAAATTATCGATTCTCATAATGCCGTAATTGAGTTCATTTCGTTCGTTATAATAATGCAGCGAGAATACATTATGATGCATCTTGACACGAGTAGAAACAGGGGCTTAGGAGTGTGGAAAATATCTGTTTTGATAGGTAGGCATTTAAAAACTGGTGGCTAGGGTTAACCCTAAGACACTTCCCTTAAATCGCGTCTTCAATTGGCAATAAAAATGAAAGTGTTTAAAGAAAGTTGAGAATTGAGTAGTATCATATTTGGGGGTAATATTCTCAATCGTTTTTAACCTATATGGTTCAATAAGACTCATTAATGCAATATCAATTTTAATATTTCTATCATATTAGGGCTTCAGTTGTGTCTGTAATCAAATGTTTGATACGCGTTCTGTATTAAGAATTAATGCCAGTTGTCATTTAAAACAATGCATACATCACAAATTTCTGTTATCTCTTAAAAACTTGTAATTTTAGTCACTATGCGGTTATGGACTAACCAATCTCAATTAAAATATAAATGTATTCGTGACCGAAGTCCATGAAATAATGAATACTTCCAGTCTAAATGATATATAGGCTGTGTTTGAATTGCGCAGCACAGTTAAGGCTGTCAATAAATTCCGTTCAGACAAAAAGTACGGGAAGTGTGCATTATGATATCACACTATATTACAAACCTCAAAAGTACTTATTAATATATTTATTAGCAAAATTAATTTATGCTAATCTTTTAATTGAAAACAAAAAATGCTATTACCTACAATTTTGATGTCCGTTATATCGTACACACTGAATAATAAGCGAGATGTCGTTCTTGCTGTACTAAAAAATACGACGTCATATGGGTTATCATGCGGTTTTTTAACGAAGAAAAATAACTGCCATAGATTAACGGAAAATTATTAATATATATTTTGTTTAACATTATCATTAGTAGAATGCTACCTATATAGTCTTATTTTTATTCTGGTATAAGTATGCATTGTATAAAGAGGCAATATCAGTTTTGTATAAAATATCATATATCTTAAAGCTGAGTACCTAAATAAATCGTTTAATTGCAAGGACACTTAACTTATCCTGACAAACTTTAACATGTGTATTTGAAATATGCTATGTAACTTAAAAACTTCTACGATCCTTGTAAAATCTTACAAATTAATTATTTGTTTTAATGAAATTAACCCTGTGACCTTCAAAATTATTCAACATATGCATTATAAATTACGGTTTCTACTAAAAAATAATCTTATCTTACAAAGTTCGCAACGTTTTTCAAAATCCACGATATAACATCAAGTTATTTTATAATTCAGTTGTGAATTTCAACATGATTAATATGCCCTTGCAATATTGAATTTTTTTAATAACCTCAAAACCACAAATCCATCTGCTTGTACTATCCGACTGCCGTATCACGTGATCACTGTTAACGTAAAATATAGTACTCTTATATATATTTTTTAGAAATTTTTTGCATTTGAGTGACTGTCATTGATTTTTAAAAGGTCATGCCCGTTTAATTAAAGTAAACCTGTTTTCATCACAAAAATTTGCCGATATTTTTATTGGCCGCCTTAACAGCAGTGCGTGGTAAATAAATTTCTTTTAGGTTAAATGTAAAAATATAAGTGTTGTCTGTTGGGTTCGAGCCTGAGATGTTTTGGTTGTTGAGCCATCGTATGTTCCACACGGCCACTCACGCTGGATAATTCTGGGTATTTAAACGTTTCAGTCGTGTGTGTTATATTATAAGTACTATATCATGTATCGTAGCGATTTATGGGTACTTGGGCTCTAGGGTATTTAAATCCAGGAATCGGTCAGAGTAATCATTCGACATTAGTTAGCCACACGACTGACAAGTTCTGATGTCTGACGCAGAGGAAATTCGTTTTTTACCACGTGCTAGTGAAGGCCAAGTGAGCTCACCTGCCCGAGAGTCTCGAGGAGGACCATCCAGACCTGGGAATGCGGATTTGTCTAATGCTGAAGCGTACCAGCTGTTTGCTTATAAACTTGACACAGCCCTTGCAGAAAATAAGAAAACTATCTTACGAGAACTGGAGTCAAGGACATCCACCTCTACTGTAAAAGATAAGAACGTTGATTTTAAATTATCTCATCATAGAGAAAGATTTAATTTCCTGTCGGAATTAAAAGAAAATTTCGAAAATATAGAAAAACTTGTTCAACGTGGTGACCTTGATGATACTCATAAAATTATTGTTGAATCAATTAGCAAAATTAAAGAACAACAGAAAGTTATCAGGATAGCTGACAAGTATGGTTGGGACGTCGCTAGAGAGTACAAGGATGACCCTATCACGGACAATTCTGAAGACAGCCAACGCTTGCGGCAGGCAGAGCAGAGGGCCAAACGTAAGAGGTTTGATTCTAACATTAACAGCAATCCTTTTCGTGGCTATCGCAGTAAATTTCAATCCTCAAGAATATCGCCCTACCAGAGAAACCTCAATGCCAACGACGCAATCAACACTCCGTTCAGAGTCCAACCGGATCAATGCCTTTACTGCAATGCCTTCGGTCACTGGAGCGTCAACTGCCCTCTTAAGAAAGAGCTCAAGGCATCACAAAACCAACAGCAACACAAACGACCCAGAGTACAGCCGCAGATAGACAGTAATCTGTCTTTGTCACATTCACACTGGAATGAACTAAATAAACACATGGATGGACCAATCGCTTTGTTGGCTAGACAGATTCCTAGTTTAATAGATGCATCAAAATCGGACTCCACCCTGCGTAAATATAAAACTTATTTTTCCAAATTTCAAAACTGGTGTAAAATGTATGATCTTGACTCGCTGCCGGCAACGGCATCTACGGTTTCACTTTATATTTCCTTTTTGGTTCAAGCTAATTCATCTTCTTCTGTTCTGACTGCTACTATTTATGCTATTCAGTGGTATCATGACAAAAATTTATATCCTAATCCATGTTATGAAAAATTGGTGAAACTTACTGCGGAAGGTGGAAGACGCATTTTGGCTAAACCGTTTGTTAATAAGAAGGAACCTATCACTATTGACATTATTGAAAAAATCTTCAAATCAAAAAATGACATGGATAACTTGTGTCATTTACGCACCAGATTAATATGTGTTTTAGGATATGCAGGCTTTTTTAGAGCAAGTGAATTGTGCAGCATTAAAAGTTCGGACATTAAGTTCCATGATGAGTATGTTGAAATCAAGATCAGGAGCTCAAAGACCGATATATACAGGAGAGGTAATTCTGTTCATATAGCGAAATCCAATTCGCCTTTTTGTCCTTATCAGTGTTTGAAAGACTATCTTCGTCTGGCTGACATTCGAACTCATGCGGATGAATTTATTTTTAGATCTGTTAGGTTTTTCAGAAACAGCAGATCTTATAAATTGTCTCTTGCTGATAAACCTTTATCTTATACATCTATGAGAGAGATTTTTTTAAGAGCGTTATCAGAAGTCGGTGAAGAACCTAGAAAATTCGGACTTCATTCCCTAAGGTCAGGAGGGGCAACGGCAGCTGCTAATGCGGACATTCCAGACAGGTTGTTTAAAGCTCATGGAAGATGGAGAAGTGAGACTGCGAAGGATGGTTACGTTAAAGACAATATTAATAATATTTTGTCAGTTTCAAAAAATCTTGGTTTGTAATGTATTAATTTCATGTAGTATTAAATTATTCAACTTTACAGTCATCACCCGACGTTCGTTTTTCGAAATGGCTAACTACGTCTATCCTATATTATGTGTTTGTTTTATTTTATTAGAATAGGAAATAATTTATGTTCGGCTGAGCGAAGCGAAAGAGAACATAAATAAATTTCTTTTAGGTTAAATGTAAAAATATAAGTGTTGTCTGTTGGGTTCGAGCCTGAGATGTTTTGGTTGTTGAGCCATCGTATGTTCCACACGGCCACTCACGCTGGATAATTCTGGGTATTTAAACGTTTCAGTCGTGTGTGTTATATTATAAGTACTATATCATGTATCGTAGCGATTTATGGGTACTTGGGCTCTAGGGTATTTAAATCCAGGAATCGGTCAGAGTAATCATTCGACATTAGTTAGCCACACGACTGACAAGTTGCTAAGTTTATCATTTTATTATTATAAATTGAGTTTTATTTTCAGATAAATAAGCATTGGGAATAAATTTCAATCTTCAACAGTTGCCATGGTTTTTGCGGCATCCAAGATCCAATCGAAGGTTATTCTATGGAAGTAGACCTGTCCTCCTGATGACTTATGTGCAATTTGTAGTTTAATAAATGGCTAACTACGTCTATCCTATATTATGTGTTTGTTTTATTTTATTAGAATAGGAAATAATTTATGTTCGGCTGAGCGAAGCGAAAGAGAACATAAAGCAAACTAAAATTCGGCCAACAAATCGGGACTGCACCTATATAACTCCGGCGACTATTTTGTATATGATTCATGTATTACCGCGTCAACGAATACAAATATTACAAAATGATTTCAATGAGATGAATTGTAGGGAAATAGTACCGCGCTCGGTATTTGAGAATCAAATAGCAAATGACGCGTTTACTTCCCTATTTAGTTTAAATTACCACCTACATTATTTACCTGCGGTAACATTATTTTTGTCAATAACCTAGTTCAAAGCCCTTGTAAATGATATTTGATAATTTCATGTAAAACATAAAGTTCGTTATCCTTCAATACAGTAGTCAATAATCGAAGAGCTGTATTACATCAAATCAATTAAAACCATATATAACTTTTGTATTTAACATAATAATACTGCAAATGGATTAAAGTAAAAATAAATCAACCAAGCGATCCCAACTTATTTGTGTGAAAAGTATTAGATAATAATTAAACATTTTTTAGGTGAAAATTATAACAATGCTTGCAATTAAGTTTCATTTAAACGGGAATACTCAAATAATGAAGGTATTTTAGTAAATAATTGATTTGAATTGATTCTTCAATTTATTACAAACGTGTTCTACTAAATGTTCATGCACCACATTAATAACCTCTCCACTTCTTTTTCCAAATATCTAATGTGTATATTGTTGTATGATATATATATAATCTGGTTATTTCTTTCCTATCCACTATACAAGGCTATGAAATAGAAAACTCTGCTCACGTAGGTTAAGAACCATTTTTAATCAATCATATGTTTTAATCCCGTTTAATGTGCAAAATACTATCCTGTATGACACTCATTTGAATGCATGTATAGCAGTGATAAAAAAACAACAACAATTCATATGATAATTTTTAGGATGGTATGGGACATTTATCGATATCAATGCGGATTAATGTACAATATAAATAAAATACTTTCGTCGGTTAAAAATTTCAATACCTTTCCAAAAATTATGTTTTAATTTTTGGGGAAAGAAAAAAAAAATTAAATCTCCGGTGGGATTCGACCTCATGACTTGCAGACTCGTAGAGAAATCTCTAAACCACTGCACACCGCTGTTGTGTGACAGATACGGGTAAGAGACTCTTCATAGCACTACACTTGATTTTATTGTTTATTTCGATAAATAGTACGTCACAACATGAATCTGTTCCATGCCTTAAAAACAAATAGCTATGAATGACATAAACGTTTTTCTAAAGCAATAAAGTTAGCCTCTGAATATCAAATAAGCAGTCGACTTTATCAGATACGTTTTCATGTACCAATGTGTTTACATGCCTTTAATTTTTGTGCGACAGATTTATCCAATCACAAAATTACAAAACTTAATCACAAGGTACATTTTATGATGTCAAAGTGTTGTGTTTTGATAGTCATTTTCGTCAACCTGCTGTAGTTTGAGTGCTTGGTAGTTGGTATTTGGGTTTAGTTCTTGATTAACTGTATTAGGGTTTAATTCTTGGTAGTTGGTATTGGTATTAGGGCACGGTTCTTTATAGTCAGCTTTGTCAGTTGATGTTTTTGTGTTGGATTGGAACAAAGATTTCCAGCACAAGCGGATATCACCGTGAAACAGTCTTCTATTAAGTATCCTATAAAGTAAGTTTTAAGGAATATTTAACCTATAGGATATACACTTTGATTTCAATAATATCATTGTCATTTAGTACATTCTTTATAAAATCGTATGCATTACATTTATTTGACGTATTGAGAAATAATTACCAAAAGGAAAAAAATCCGCCCGTTATGAGAAGCACTACAATGAAAAGGACTATGGAAAATGCAGCTATCCAGGGTGTAATATGCTCTGCATATTGATTTCTCTCTTGACTTTCTACAACGACATTCGCTTACAAACAATAGAACTCAATTATTGACAATATAATTTCTAGCAAATAATTTAAGGTAAAGCAAAACTTTGACAACAAAATCATAAATACATATATAAATACAAATTCATGTATATACAGTTTCAAAACGACATAAATAAAATTACCTTGAGTACACTTTTCTCCATAAAAACCCTCGTGACACCAGGATAAACATTTTCCAGTAAATCTATCACATGTCTGGTTTATACAATGCTGACTGCAGGGGTGTTTGCAGTTTTCACCATAGGATTTTACACATTCTGAAATAAACAGAGATTTTGATTAAGGAAGTATGTTCAACAACAGTAAAAATAAAATCTGTCACACATATAATTACCATCTTTGATTATTATATGCAGTTATAGCATAATGTTATTTATCAATCAACTTTCACTTGAAATAAATAGTCAAAAATGTAAATTTTTAAAAAAGGAACATACCTTTGCTACAGTCGCTATCGGTATATCCCGGGTCACATCCCATGTCACAGTGACCAGTCTGTTTGTTGCAGAGAGAACCATTCAGACAGCGACCACTACAGTTGTTCAGACAGTCGTAACCAAAAGTACCGTCATCACACGCTTAAACCGTACAAAAAAGTGTATGGAATATGTAAAAGATAAATCAGAATTCGACTGACTTCAAAAATCTGTTATATTGTTTTCAATAATTTAAAAGTAAAACGTACTTGTTAGTACTGATTGTATAAAGTTCTTATTGTCATAAAGAACACCAGGTTTCAAAAAAGATCATTTTGAATTTTGTAGTTTAAAAAAATAATTATTAACTAAACGTCCTAAACAATGAAATATGCATTTCTAAAAGAAACATGTAACCTAAGGAGACGCAAATTGATTTACAATCGTACTTTTTTCACAGTTTAATCCTGTCCACCCAGAACCACACCCTCTGTCACACAGACCAGTCACGTGATTACAGGTGGTACCGTCTCTACAGTGTCCTTTACACCGTTGACTACAGTTAACACCGTACAACCCTTCACTACATTCTTATCCAGAAAAACATATATATGAATATCACCGTATCAAGCATATGTAAGAAGAGATGTTTTATTTTTACTTTGAAATATTGACCGGCTTGAAATGCTGATAACAGAACGACTTCAATATTTGTATCCTTTGTCAGCTTACCTAATCGTTTCCTCGTCATATGTTTTATGATCGTCTGGCAATACTTTAACATGGAAACATTATTGATAATTTTGTATTGTAATTTTTTAACCAATACAGAGCGAGAAAATAAACAACATGCTGTTAACATAGCCCACACCGCATTTGAACGTTTCGATTATTCGTCTTATCGTAGGTACATGTAATAAACCATTGATACTAGATGCTACGCCGTGTCGCATCATCCAATCAAGGCAGCGATATTAATCAAATTATTTTTCTATGTGATAATAGCCCGTACTTGTATCGCAAAATATCCCCAACCATCCAGAGTTGCAGAGAAAACATGATCCATGTTGTACGTGACATTTCCTGTATTTACAGTTGTTTGGACATGAGTTGTTACAGCTTCTGCCATATACAAATGTTTCACAACCTTTAAGCAAAAAAAAAAAAAAAAGAAATATATATGGATTAGGGAAAAATTGACATTAACACGCTTTAAAGGGAAAACTTAACCGCGGTTTGTTAACAGAATCTGATTGGGAAAAACACCCTCATTTTGATCCAATTCGATAGCATTTGAGTTTTGTTTATCCCTAAAAAATCCAAATTGATAATCGTAAAATTTCATAAAAGAAGCATATTTTTATATATAAAAACGGTATAGTTCATTTCAGTAATGGAAGCAATTAAAATATTTTGGCGATAAAAGACATGTATTTGACATTTAAGAATATGAAAATCTACACCTTCAACGACGACTTCACAAAGTTCAGTAACGACATTTACAAGTTCATATCCTGCAGGGTAGATATTTCCAACTAGTCGTTCGTTGTAGAATATAACGTAACGACCATATTCAGAACACGTGATTGTTATATTCAATGGCGGTAATTGAGTACCGTCCTTGTAACACAGAGTTGAACCCCTGATATCACTATCTGTTGATACATCAATGTCAGATACATACAGAGAAAATCCAGCAAATCGGCCACGTTGTCTTGTCTCTAAAAATAGTTCAAAACCGAAACAATCGTTATAATTTTTTTTTATCTAAACACGGCTAGATCTACCTGTATGTCAGTTGATACTGTCTTTTGTTAAGATTCGATAAATAATCAAACTCTTTGGGGTTCCATGTGAATTACTTATGAATACATTGGAAAGACTATGCAAAATTGATATAATCATTACTCATCGTGTTGTATGCTCTACAAAAAATTCGTAATGCAAATTAGAAAGATACAGTGCTGCTATCCTGAAAGTTGACAAGGATAGGATAGGATAGGATGCAGGATGCACGATACATGATAGAAATATAAAAGTTAAGTTCTATCCTATCCTATCCTATCCTATCATGCATCCTGTAGCCAATCAGATTCGAGTATAAATTTCAGAGTTATTTTGCGAAACGAAAATTGGCTAAACAATGTATTTTCAATGTCAATTTAATACGTTTTACAAGTTAAACCATTTAAGAATAATTATTATATCAAGAACGCGGTGCATAACAATAATGCGCGCTAAAATGTCGGCGCTACATCTTTGTTAATTGGTACGCAAGTACGGAGTTACTGCGAGAATTTGATGCAACATTTGACAACGTCAGAAATAGATTTCTGTATTTACTTCATTTAAAGTCTGCAAATTAATAAAAGCTTGAATTTATAAACGATCAATTTGGCATTTTAAAAGATAAACATGTATACAAGAAACAGACATTGCTTCACGTTTCATATAATTTCTTCGATGCCCAATACATGTAACAGGGACGCATATTTCTGTCCGATATTAACCTGAACATATCGAATTAATAAATGTTAGCTAGCTATAAGTGTTTAAGAATTTATACCTTAAAAATAACTCCGAGTGGTTCAACTATAAACGATTTAAACTTCCTAAAGACATTATTTATTTCCAGATCGTGTTTACATTTATCGCCGAACGAATCGCTCGAATAACGAGAATTACGCTCAGTTATATGTGATAAGAAAATAATTTGATAAAAATATGTGACTAAACAGTTCCTCAATAAGTGCATCGAAGTTATTTATCTGTTTTTTATGCATAAATATAATAAAATCAAAAATCGAATCGCTTACCTGTTTGTTTACGTTATTGTGTCCATCCCGCGTACGATTTAATTTTACCGTAGCACAGGTAAGTAAATTATCCCGCTCAATGAATATTCGGTTTTAAAATTTGATTATTCATTTTGAGTACTACATTAATTGATAAAATCATTGTATTCTTAAATTTCGTTTCATTTAACTTGCATTCCTATATATTGAAAGTATGGGATAGGATAGGATAGGATAGAGCTTATTTGCAGGATAGGATGCAGGATACAGGATATAGGATAGGATAGGATAGTTTTGTCAACTTTCACGATAGCAACACTGATATATATCATATATAAGTAATAAAACGTAACCAAAAAACATTTCCCGTTTCAATCCTCCGAAAATAAAAATGTTTTGTTTAATACAAAACAACGAATTGAGGTAAGTTAGATGCAATTGTTACAAAATAGCATTTCATATTATTACATAAAAAACCATTACAAATTCATTAAGTTACCACATCAAACTCTTACATAATTAAAATATGTTAATATATAGACATGCATGTAAGTTATACAGTGTATAGAGCGGACAAGAAAGAGATACTGTTAGCTCCTACCAGTCTTGTAACGAATGTTGCAATCACCTAAACGACACCTGAAAAACTACTTATATTGCACGCAGTCACTTATGCAAGACGAAACTACTTAGAAGAGATCGGGAATTTCTGTAATCACGTAAAGTAATAAAGTAACGATTTTGACGGCGTGTGATTACGTATTTTATTTATTTTGTTGAATCCATGTTTAATTTTATTTTCCACCAAAGACTTTCAAATAAGTCTATTGATTTTTTTACAAAACATGAATGGATTAAAATAAAAATGAAGGCCCCTATAAGAACCTTGCATTGGACAATAGGCAAACGACTTCAATTCATTTTGAATAAATATAAAGATTTTATTTGAATAATGTTTTAGAACAAGTTTTCTACACTCTTAATGTTTTTTATTTTGAGAGTATTAATCTTGGTTTAAAATGATCGATGGTGAATGAGGTATTTCACCGTACAAAAGGATAGTTGTAATTTCCTTATTGAGAGGCTTAAACATTTGTTTTAAGAGTTCTGTAAAAAAAAAAATAACATCACTTTTAAAAAATGTCGCTTGCTCGAAACATGTGATGTGCTTTATGTTTCCTATGTTGTTTTAACAATTCTTTAATATGCCAAATGCATTTTTGATATTGATTCATCGAAACTAAAAATTTAACTGTTAAGGCGCATGGTCACAATTTGTGCTACAAAATAGTTTTCTATTTTTAATTGTTCAAAATCCCTTTTTTTTAATTTTTAAATGATCATCCAAAATATTAACAAGGCTGGCCTGGGCAATATTTACATATCAAATACTTTTAAACTCTGTTTCACTCTTTTAACTGCAGACCTTAAATCTGAATTTTTGTTGATTATCATAGATACTCTAGTAAAGCATTATCAACTTAAAAAATAGAAAATAAGATTTGAAAGATATCAGCTTAAATATTGGCCTTGCTCCTTTAACCAAAATCTTTAAAGTTGGGGTAGCAATTGATATCTTGGGAATAAAAATTACATACCATAACCCTCGTAATTCTTAAAAAGAATGGCAACACTGTAAATGCTGAGCACTTTTCCAAGATCCACCTTCCACCATACTGTCTTATCTGGGGAGCTGTGACCTATTTCCTTTGTTCTCATACACGACGATGTTATTCTATCAACAGCAACACGAGCAGCGTACTTATCCGAATCTATATATGTGCGTGATTGTGTGGCGTCTTTATTGTAAGATAAATCATCTGTAAGCAAAAATTAAATCTAGATGAGTCTATATACATGTATCCTTTTTAGTATAAATATGTATACCAATGACATATCATGGTGCTAAATTTCTTTTCATTCTATAGTAGTAGTGCACACAGGCTCTAAGAAATATGAAATACAGATATACAGTTTCATTTAATTTGTCCACATGTATGTTAAATTTTATGAGTGTTGGTTGGTTGTTAAATATATTTTGTTACATTGAAAGTAACACAGGTGTATATGTCAACCATTATAAAACTATGCTTTTAGATTTAAGACTCAAGATGTATAAACTGTTGATCATTAAAAAAAAGTCAGATCACTTGTAATCACCAAGTGGTTTAGAAAAGTTTTTATTACTGACTGTTACCAAACAACATGACAATATTATTGTGCTAATCTCAATGTTAATAAGCCTATTATTTATTAACAAGTGGGAACACTGACATTGTTAGAAGTCTAAGGAAAAGGTAAAACTCAAAATATCGAAGGTAAGGTTGATAATGAATGATATCCAGTTATGTTTTACATGCATAACCATCCTAACAATGGATTGACATAAGACCAAAAAGGAAACCAAATATTTTAATTATGCATATATTTTCAAGAAGCTTTGGACATTGTAACTGCCATTCAGTACCTTCGGTACTTTGATTTTGTTCCTATATTTAAAGGAAGTGAACATGAAAAAATTATCAAGGGCTAAAATTTGTCTATTTGATGTGTATAATGATATCTGAAAACCGTTTAGACAGAGCTTTCCTGAGTAAAAAGATATACCACTTAAAATAACTAATTCTTGCAATCCATGAGCGCTGCCATATTGTTAAAATCATTACCTCCCTGCTGGGTTATCTCTAAGCATCTAAGAGAGGGCAGCACTGATGCTGCCGTCAGTGAGACACATTGCATTTATACACACGTTTAGTAACAGAGATAAAATGCCATCATCAAAATGTGAATGGAAACTTGAAAGGATTATGTAAAGAGTTGTCATTTTAAACAGTGTTTATGGAGGAAGATTTTGGATCTCAGAATGATGCATTCCCACCAGCAGTTAATGTGACATGTAACTAGAATGGAATGTCCATGGACCAGTGTTATCGTGACCTATTTTTTCTTGCACTCGGGAATTTCTTGTTTATGAGTTTGAGCATTATGTGTGCTAGATAAATGAGCACACAAGGTGCATGCACAGCATCCTGACTTTTAAAAAGTGTCTTAGTCCTGCTATTCTTCTGACAGCATAAACAAAACCGGCGTTCATGTCATCAAGATCTTATGTATAAAAAAAACAAATCAGAAAAATTTCCAGGGCATTTAAATAAAAAGTAACGGTAGGAAACCCCACAAAGAAAATGGAATTACAATTTTATATCATTTTGAATTGAAATCTAAAAACAGCATTTTATTTTTGTAAACACTGACTGCCCCATGCATCTCCGTACAAACATCTGGAATGTGATGGTCTTATATTTCACAAATTAGTTTATCTATATTCATTTTTGTACAAATCATAAATAGTTATCTGAGGTTCATTTATAGAAACGTACTAAATCCTTGTCTTCTCATGACAATACACAAAATTTTTCTTCACATCAAGGCATATTTTTCTTCTTAACTTTTATCAACTTTGTACATAAACACTGGCCTAGTTCCAACATTTACCCAGTCACCAGCAGCAATGTGGCTAATCTACGTCAGAGAACAGATGCATGCTGGGGAATAATGGATTACCTCCATAAACCTTTCACTGAGAGTGTTAAATTGATAAAATCTCTTGATAGAAATAAACAAAAAGGTAACAGACCTCATTTTTAAGTTTCAAAAGGCTTTTAAAATTTATTAAGCAACAATTATTATTTTTTTCATGTTCACTTCCTTTAATACAACATAATGATATGTTTTTACGCAGGATTACCTTTTTCATTATATTGGGTTAATTTCAACGTTAATTTGATATTTCAGTTTTAAAAGTATTGTTACATACCGTATGATAATGCTAAAGATAATCCTGCAAGATACAGGATTAAATTTTTAAACTCCATTGTTCTCCTTATACATCATACTGTCTGACAGTTAAGTACCCGGAAGATTGAAAAAGAAATTTTTATGGAGAACGTGTCTGGTCAACATTCCTTTTCTTAACTTATCAGCTAAATTTTTATATCTTGGCAGAAACTGCAATGATGACATCAAGGAATATACAGACACAAAAACACATTTGCATAGTTAAATATCAGAAAATAAGATTTGTTGTGTATTTTGTCAAACTTTATTTTAAAATCCTTTAAGAAGCCACTCTGACTGCTAAAATAAGAAAAACATGTCAATTGTGTGTTTTGAATATACATGTATGAAGCATTAAAATGGACGAGAACACAAACAATGAAATTTGCTAATTTTTACAGACAACCTCTTCTTTTAAACACATAAAAAATAAATATGCAAAGAGCTAGAACTATTAATAAAACTAAAAGTAAGAAAAGAAATATAAAAATAAAATCTACTGCAAATTGATGATGTTGGTTATATACTTTACAATATAAATCAATTGTTTTCCTAATCATTTTATTTGATCACTACGTTAACAATTCACTTTGAAAATATATAATTAGCATTTAATGTTTATTTCACAGACAATACTAAAACCCGACTTATACGTTTAGCCGATTATAAACAGCATAAACCTAGAGTTGTGGCATGGTTGTTAAAAATTATTATAAGTTTGCGGTACGACTGAAGACAATAAATTTCTCAAGTTAAAGTTCATAAAATATACTATTTTAATTTACGCAACATTTTGAATACGATCAAACTACACTGTCGTAACAGCACTATTATTCATCACAAGCTTATCTTTTAAAAAGATTGGTGAGCTAGCGCTGTAGCCATCAAAAAACATAGAAGCAGATTTCTAAAACAATGGTTTAAATTTCTGAATCGATTAATAAGAATAATAAGAAGGCAAAGTGATGTACTGGAATTGTGCTGGAGTGGGGTCTCAATTTAGAATTGTGAATCTAGAGTGGGCTTCACATCGGCAATGGCATAACTTATTGACTGTGCCTTAATGTATCTAATGTAATTTCAATGTCGAGGCGAACATTTTCAAGAACCATTGGTACCTTTTTGAAGCAATTGTATCTTCAAGGGACTTTCCGACAAGCTCGGAAAACATATCTGAAGTTGTATTCCGAGCTTGACGGAATTTAAGATAAAGCTAGCTTTTTATTATTTTAAGACCTGAGCTACATTTACAATAAAACACAAAACTTCATGTGAAGATGAAAAACGAAATTCAAATGGTACAGTTTATCTATCGTAGTACAGTAGTCCCAGAATTCCCTACTATGGAGTCGAGCATGCGTATTCCAGTGAAAAAGACTAGCGTATTTGCTAGCGCTCGAGCGCGTTAGCAATTATCATAAATGATATTTTTAATATTTTTGAATGAATGTATCAATTAAATTTAAAAATTAACAATCAAAAGTGAACTAACAAACTTATTTTGATAGTTTTGGATTAAATAAATAAATTTGTTAATTTACATGTATTTTGTATTTTTACAGGAAAGGTCCGCCATACAGCAACTTGAAATATTAGCAATCACTTCCTGATTTTACATATTGATGTTTTGGGTAGTTCATAGCATAAAATAGAGCTAATGGACTTAAAAACAATCGTTTTTCATCATGTAACAGGAATTTTGTTAGCATACGCTTTTGGTATGTACATGTACAATACGTTCTTCAAGTTGTTTTTATATATTAATTCAAGTTAGTAAACTGACCATTTAAAAGTACTACGAAATGGCAAATTCTGGAACAAGTGTATCCAAACTTGTAAGGTTTTGTTTTGTTTTTTTGGTGGTTTTTTTTTTTTTTGGTTTTTTTTTTTAAATTACACATTATCTGGATTCTTTTAAATTGATTTTGATATATTCTTTTCAGAAATCAAATAGAGATGGACAGAAAATTATCCTTCTTTAGCCATTTTCCTCCCAAATGTAGCATTAGTAATAAAGAAAAACTATACTCTGTCCCGAGTTTTTACTTCCACCATTTTTTGCTTGATATTTCAATAATAGTAAATACCTTTGTGCTCAAACTACGTTCATCCACTAATATAAAAAGTGTCAAGATTATCTGTTTTGAAACGCCCCCTCTATCGCTTCAGGTTTCAATACACATTCCGAAATTGAAAGTCAACGGAGATTTTGCATTGTAACAGCCATTAATAAGCCCGGATGTTAACGTTAAAGAAGTGCGCGATGTATTCCGAGTGTACTCCGAATGGAGAAAAGATGTAAACATTCCCCATTATAAATCTCCGTAAGGAATCTGTTTTCGTTCCTGTGAATTTTTCTGAGTGGAAAGGAATAACTGTTCAATGAAGATATCTTGGAGATATTCCTTTTTAACAAATTCAACTGTATTTCTTTCACATGTATGTGTAATTTAATTAAAAATCATCAAAAAGCAATGGAAGTAATAACTTGGGACAGACTATAAAATATTTTAGTGCTTATATAACAAAAGTAACATGTGCTATTCACAACATTAACTTTTTTTATATACCGTGGTAAAATTGTATCTCGTCTTATTTTGAAATGATATTATTAGTTATCCAGATCCAATCAAGGGTGTATGTATGGGGATTTACCCCGGGTTGTATTCAATACACCCTGCGACCGCAGATAAGAAAATATGGTGCAAGATTACTCAGAATAAAGATATATCAGCCATATAACATATTTTATTTATTATTCATTTATACTTCAAACAATGTTATTAAAGTCAATTGTTAAACGATGTTAAAGTAACCGAAAGCTATTTAATAGTAATTAAAATTGTACTTAAAATCATTTATTTATACAAATAGAATATTAGAAAAATATTTCTTTTCCGCAAAGATCTATATGTATAGATGCACTTGTAAACAGGAATTGAATTGTGACGTCCCATTTTATTTACACCCAGCCTCAGGAAGTGCTACAGAAATCTACACCCGGCTAGTTAACCAATCAGATTTCGCGTTAAAATCGACGTAGGGAACAAAAAAAAAATAATATGTCATGCTTTATTTATTTTACAGATGATTTATCCTACAATAAACTCGCTACCCAGTCACATACACACATAGGCACTGGTAACGCAGCTGGGAACGCAGTTGATAAAAACAGTACAACGTGCATGAGGACACAACCCATAGGGCACAACTCACCTGACAAGACTGTGTGGTGGAGAGTGGATCTTGGGAGAGTGTACAGCATTTACAGAATTAACGTGTTTTTTAGGAGCTGGGACGGCTATGGTACATGTACATCTTTTTTGTTTACGTTGGGTATGATTTGCACGATACTCGCTTCTTATATATTTCTACATGTAGTCAATGTTAAAGACTTTATGGTGGAAAGTAGATCTTGGTGGAGTGTACAACATATACAAAGTTAACGTGTTATTTCAAAACCACAACGGTTGGAGTGGTATATATGTTTTTTTTACGTTAGGTATGATTCCGTCGATGCTAGCTTTACAAATATTTCTACAAGTAATTAAGTAAATCTTAAACATTTTAAGGAATGTTGTGATGAAGTACCTTAAGTGAAGGATACTCTTAAGTTTTTGATTTGTCGAAAAGAAAATTCTTTTTAATATAATGTTTAACGAACAAGCCAAAATATTTGATGCACTTGTAATGCATTTAAACAAGCTGACAAAAATGTATTTTCTATGTTCACTACATGCATGAATCATGGCCAAAAATGTAAAGCATCCCATATCTTTTAGATATAACGGCTTAACTCAAAATCTTTTGCAATATACACAAATTTTAGTTTTAGTCAATTACTGAATTATGATTAGTTAACCGGCTTATACATGCTTAAAATGCCTGATTAATACATAAACCCGATTATTTTTTGTTAACGCAAGTTACTGTTAAACTTTTAGGTCACACAAAGTAAAAAATGTCAAAGGGGTTGTGAGTTTAATATTCTTACACGAAAATGTAAAAAAAAAAATAGTTTCTGTTACCTTTTTATCGATAAATTTACGAAGTATTTTATTTTTCTTATTACAAAATACTGTAAATAAAGCTTCGAATAATATTACACGGAAGATTTTTTACTAGAAAAGAAATGGTGATTTAAGTCTATTAAGTCTGGCTAAATACTCCTGAAATTTATAATCGAACCTGAATCCTTGTAAAGTAGGATAGGATAAAAAAATGTTTTTAGATATTTATTTCTTTAATGTATTCTGCAACCTTTCCTAACTTATTCTATCCTTGTCAACTTTAAGTATTGCAGCACTGTACATGCATACAATCTACATGTATCTGCATCGGTTTATGCTTGCGTCTTATTGACAGTGTTCATAATGCATGATCTGACCGTTAAAAGGTATTGTGAAAGTACAAAATCATTCATGTAAATATAATATCTGTTATCACACATGCTTGAATATACCTTTTATACTTGTTTGTCATTTTTAATATTTTTATCTTCATCTTTTTATAGGTAAATTGAATTTAAACTTATTCAATTTTCACAGAATTCCGACTAAGTCTCAGTTTTCGAATTCGTTACCAATTATAAAGAAACGGCGGCATATTAAATACGGATTAGAAAGTGCTAGTTTATTTCAAAATTCCATTCTCTGTTTAATTGATTACATGTATTTACATACTCTATTGTGATCAAATTCAGGGCAACATTTGATTTAGATAACGCATATTTTTCGAACTAAAAAATTTCTATTTGTCATGAAACACAGCTGAGTTGAATATGCACCAAATGAACATGCGGTTTTTTTTATAATAGTTATGATAAAGATAAATATGAAATATAATTAGAACAAATTTTTAGAGAAAAGGCAACGAGGTCGTTTTGCGGGATTCTCTTTGCATGTATCAACCACTGGTGATATACAAGGTTCTACTCTTTGCTATAAGGACGGCCCCCAGTTACCGCCTTTGAGCTTTACAACCACGTGTATAGAGTATGGACGTTACGTCATCTTTTACAACGAACGACTAGATGAAGTGTTTTATCCAGAAGGTTACGAACTTACCAATGTCTTCACTGAACTATGTGAAGTCGTTGTACAAGGTACAAACATACTCTGAACGTTTTATTATTTTTTCCGCGTTATGAAAAGTAAGAAAGCTAATTAAAAAGGCTACATATATACTTATATTATTTTGAAAAAGGAAAATTGTTTCAACAGCAAAATTTTTGATTTAATATTTTAGATTTTGGTGTTCAACAGTTGAATTAATAAATGTCATCAAAATTGTTTTAGCAAGTAATGCTTCGAATTTATAATACCATTATTTTATGGTAAACTAATTAAATCGATCAGTGGTACAACTGAGATACATTATAAAGTATTTTGTTTATATTTAAAACACTTTAAATCTACTCATATTAAAACAATATCCAAGAAATCATGTTTCGTCTTTCATTACAAAAGTAATTTAAGTGCAGTATAACAAAGATACTTTTCTATGTATGTTAAAAGTCTTTAATATCGATACCTTAGTTTAGAACATTACTAGACTTCAAAGTTCTGAATCTAATTATAAATACTTCAAAGTTTGGACATATTATCTCTTTGCAACAAGAATATCTTTAAAGTAGGGAAATTATTGATGTCCATCTTGAATTTATTTTCTTAGATTGTAAATCGCTACATATTGTAAGATAATGGTTTGCACTGAAAAAGTCGAACCTTTAAACCTACGATCGGTTGCATCATTTTTAAAGCTTTAACGATCATTCATTCAAATGTCACATTTTTTTTAATTTCGCGAAATACTTTTAAAGAAGAATATTCTAAAGTTGGTGTCACAGACATTTGTAGGACGCCAATACTAACTATCTTATATGGTTATCTACTCAGTTTACGTAGTTTAACACAATTAACCTTTGAATTAAAATATACTTTTGCAAATGTGACAAACAACCGATAATGCTTTTCAAAATCAGAATATCTTTTTTTGTCGTTTGAATGATCATAGGATGTAATAGACCTGGTATGTACGGCAGTAACTGTGACATCCTTTGTCCCACCAACTGTAAATACAACACATGTCACATTCAGCAGGGAACCTGTTTTGGGTGTAAGCCTGGATGGACGGGGATATCCTGCAACACAAGTATGAACCTGTTTCTAATCAACTGAATTTCTGCATAAACTATTTTGTTATGTAGTTATGATTAGGTGATATGATAAAATCGAACGAACAATAACCTAACGACATTTAATTTACGATTATATCTTCCAACTTTATTTATTTGCAAAAAAATTTAACAGTTCAACTTTATTATTGAAATGTTTTAAGTAGTTTACTTTATTGCTAAAATGTAAAAAAAATGATTTATTTTGTATTTGACAACTTTGAAGATATTGATTTTTTTTTTATTATTCCCAATCAATGATTAAATTTTGCAAACGAACTTATTTTAAATCGTTTTCTTTATTTCTGTAAGATCTACCACAGTAATTTTCTAATCAAAAGTAATATTACAATTTTGCATTGATGCTTTAATATACCTACTGTAGCTGTTATCTAATTAGAGTCTTTAGTCAATTTAACACCAATATCTATACTACAATGAAGAGTCACATCACGTTTGCATATTTTTTTTCAGTATGTATCTTCAAAATATACGACATCCCTCTTTTGTATTTGTTAAATTTAATACAACAAAATAAGATTTCAAAATTATAGAATATTTTCGTTCTCTTTAGAGTGTAGTGAAGGCTGGTATGGTGATAATTGTCGTCACCAGTGTCTGGGACATTGCAGAGATAACACTACTTGTAACCACGTGACTGGACAGTGTGCACGAGGATGCGCAGCTGGATGGACAGGAACATTATGTGATAGAGATTTGTCTGTGTGTTTTATTATTTAAAATCAAATAACAAACCATTTTTATAGCAAATTGGATGATGATTTTTATCTAAAATTGCCTTGAGTTTTAGTGATAGACATTCACAATTTCAATTTAATGAATAATCATGCTGTCAAGATAAACAGTGTCTTTTCAAAGTACAAGACATGTTTCATTTCCTTTAATTTTAAGTGTGTGATGACGGGACCTATGGACATGACTGCAAAAACAACTGTAGTGGTCACTGTATGAATGGTTCCCAGTGTAACAAACATACTGGATACTGTGATGAAGGATGTATCCCGGAATATATCGACAGCGACTGTAACAGAGGTAGGTGAAATCATGTTGTCTTTTGTGTCATTTTCAATAATAAAGTAAAGGTATATTTTTGTACTTGCAAATGTAATATTTTTAGGATGATATAAATTATCATATATTTCTTCAATGTTATCAGTAAGGCCTGTTGCCTCTTTATGGTGTGTTAAAAGGATTTGTAATAAAACCAGATTCAAGAGGCAATTGTTTATCAGATTTGACATTTAAAATGTCATTTAAGAATCAAAACAGAAAACGATTTAAAAATCAAAAACTAGTTCGTTAAAAGGCGTATGGACGAATACACTGAAGTTCATTAAATGTATCAATTTCAAACATTTAGCTTTTTTCCACGTACATATTGATTAGAGTTTATTGTAACATCTTTTATAGATTTTAAATAAAAAAGAGGAGAAATTTGAAAGTTTGCACTTTGAACACACCCATTGATTATAAATATTATCTTTACTTAAGAGTGTGAACTGGGATATTACGGTAAAAACTGTTCCCTGGCCTGTTCACCAAATTGCAAAACTTGTCGGCACACAAATGGTATTTGTTCCTGTAAGGCGGGTTGGAGGGGTCATAATTGTAAAACAGGTGATACACTTGTCTAGATATTTCATAATTTTCGACGAGAGTTGACTTCAGCTACAGGAAAACGTAAGTGAACGATTACCAAAGAAAATTATTTTTCAGAATGTTTCAAGTCCTATGGAGAAAATTGTCAATATCCTTGCAGTGAACACTGCATTGACCATAAGTGTGACAGGTTCAACGGAAAATGTCTGTGTAATGGTAAACATGGTAAACCAATGACACTTTCAAATGTAATCTTCAGATTGAAACCGTAGTTTACTGGCGTTTGTTGTAAATATGATAATTTTAAAATTATAATTAATATGGTCATTCGGTATCCATACAGGCACAGATAGTTTACCGAGTTTTCGTAAGAAGGATGCAAGAGAGTGTATATTTTGGATCGTTGCGTTTTCATTGTCACTTGCCACTAGCATCATATTTATATGGAGCACATTCATTTTACAAAGGTAAATTTATCACACTGTAATAAAATGTACATTTCCTATTATTTTTTCCGCAACCTATATCAATGGTATTTGAAATATGTTAGAACCTTCAACAAATCATTACTATTGAATGACCAACAAACTATTAAACGATTAAATGATATATTTTCTCGATGAAGATTTTTGTTTTTCAAAGGGGATTTGTGTGTCTGAGCTATTTCTTATAGATTTTAAATATCGGGGTGATGGTCCATTCTCCGCGACCCCCTTTCTTTTCTAAAATTATTTGTTAAAGTTAGCTACATTTAACAATGCTAAACACAATATAGAGAGCCATATACTTAAAGTAGTATTATTTTCTTTATTTGCGCTTTACACCATGTTTTAAGAGAAAATTAGGACTGTTTATTAACAGTTATATACGATTTATTTCTATTATAAAATCATTTTATATAGACTTTTATAACAATGAGTTTTTCAAACTGAGATCGAAGTTAATTGACCGATTTTTCTTGTGAATTAATTTGCTTCATGTATATAGATTTTAGCACACCTATAGAAATTAAGCCGCAGCTCACTGATAAAAATGTGCGGTCATTAAAAACAAAATAGCTATTCAAATCGGAGGCATTTTTCAGGATATTATCAATTTCTATTTTTAACTTGAGTATGTTTTGTTGTGAAATAGAATCAACTACATATGAATTCTAGTATAATACATGGCGATATTAAATGATAGAATGGAATTTTGAAAATTGATATCTGCATAATTGTTTTGGCATTCTTAAATTGGAAATATTGATAATTGGTCTTAACAGATTCTGAATAGTTTTCAACGCATGGTAAAAATAGAGTTCGGCGAGCAATATGGATGGTTATTAAATAAATCATGCATTGTTATATATTAAGCTATCGCCCTTGCAACATTTAATTATTGAAGGTACGTGGAAGGTTTTCAAGAGTACTCAACCATTTGACAATACATGAAACAAAATGACTGATTTTGATCTTTCTTTCATTCTTTTATCTTTAAACGTGTTTGGACAATAACTTAAATATCCTAAATATCGTAAAATCCCATCGATATGATATGATACTCATAGTACGCTGCATAAAACCAGTCAGAACAAGGTTAAATTGTTGGTATTTCACCTCATAGTAATTTAATAAATTATATTAAAATTTTTAATAATATGCAAAGTTGATTTTTCTTGTATTTATGGGGGTTTTTTTCATGATGATACATGGTAACAAAATCATTGTTTCACAGGAAGTTATTTCTACAACAGAAGTCTGCAGCAGGTGACGTTAATCTTTATTTGCGTTGTGGATCTAATGCAGAACAGACTGTTAGCACAGATGATGCATCTCACTATCAAGATCTCCGTGTTTCACAGATCGAGAACACATATCAAACTATAAATCAGCAATGACTTTGTCTGATTGGGACCATGCAACTTTATAGACTGAATGTAATCTTAAAGGTCTGGAAATATGACTGCATTGCAGATATATGTCATTTAGTTACATGAGTTTTTATCTTGAGGAAACAAGAATTATGAAACTCGAATTCTTCTTCCAAATTGGCATTGTAGTGAAAGAATCAAAGTACTGAAGTACTGACGGGAGTTGATTTTATTGATTATTTTTATGCTATAATCAACGATATGTTACTTTGGTTGGCAAGTACCCTGTAGTTTCTTAGATGTGTATATGAATAATATTGCGCACATTTTTTCTAATATGATTTTTTTTTTAGCTTTTCCAGCAAGAATTCTGAGCTGCATGTATAGAATGGTAAAGCCCCACAACAAGTTATCTTCTTTGACTCAGAACATAGAACCGAATCATTTATATAAAATTTAAGGTCAGATGAAATTTTCGGATTAATTCAAAGTTTCAAGTCTTTTATATTTTTGCGTAAATAATTCATATGGAAGTTATTTCATGATATTTTTCTACCACATTTTATATAAAAATATTATAATCACACATCGAAAGTCATATTATTTGACATAAAAGTATATCATTTATATAAAGTTCCAGGTCATTCGGGCCTTTAGTATTTCAGGTCTTTAGTATGTCCTGGTTCAAACACTGTTTCATTTCTGTTTTGCCAGAGTAACTGCATAGGAGGGTTGATTACAATTAACTCCCAAAAATAAGAATTGTCGGGTTCGTCCTTTTTTAAGTCATTTTATTTTAAGCAAAACATGAAAGTATATCATTTACATAAAGTTTCAGGTCATTCAGGTTTTTCGTTTTTCAGGTCTATAGTATGTGCGGTGCCAGTCCAAACACCGTTACACTGTACTAAATAACAATCATAGTTATAGCAACTTATTTCAGTTGAATATGAATGTAACACGAGACCCACCGACAATGCGCAACCAATAGCAATGATTTACCCAAGTGACTCAAGTGACCCAAAACATGCATGTTCACTAAATTGCCATATCCCCCCTCCATCGCAAACAAAAAGCCTGAATCTCTGTCCCATGGGCAGTGAATTTCACAATATTAGAGGACATAATAGCAAATGCATTTACTTTATTTCTCTCGATTGTATATATGACAGAAGAAATAATTTAAAATTTAAACATTGTTCTATATGGCAATATTTGCCCCGCCCAAGCTCCTTAACCCCTGAATAAGAGGGCCATGCCTGTACAATAAAGATAGAGTGTTTAATGGAGATATCATAATCATGCATTCTATATATCTTTCTCTACTGTGGAAGAAGAGAACAAGAATTTCTAACAGTTAATGCATTTCCTTTACACTTCTATTTCCTCTTTCTCCTATAAACAATAGGCACCAAATTTGGTCAACCTGACCTTAGTAGTTTCGGAAAAGCTGAAAATGTATAAATGTTAACGAAAAAAGAGGGCGAATACAGATCGTAATAGATCACGTAAGTACATGTAACTTGGGTGACCTAATGATGGAATGTTGTATGAATCAAGCTAAAAGAAAGTAAAGAGCTCTTTGATAACTTATCTAAACTTTTAGAAACAAATTTGAAAAAATAATTTGTATTGACAAATCGTTCTATAATATTAAAAAAGAATTTTGATACGTCTTATGTGGATTCCATATTCATTAGATAATTTGTGGAACATTGTTTTAGTGTAAACCGACCCACATTTTCTTTATTTATCATTTGTTTTGTGTGCGTGAGCATTTCCACGTTATTGAATTATAGAGTTCAATATTTTAATGCACTTCCTTCCACATTATTAGTTGCTTTTAATACCAATGGTGCAACCGATTCTTTCATATTATAATTAAGAATTAAGAAAAAAACATGTTCAAATTTATTTAATAAAGTCTAATCACTAAAGCAAACACCTTTTTAAAAAAATCGTTCCTAACGTTTAGCATCATTTTAAAGTGTTCATATGCCTTGAATAAATCACATCATACAGTGGACTTAAATTTTTTTCGTCTGATTTTTATATTCTGTATGAATACCCCTCCTATTTGATAATCTGATCTGCTGCCTCAATCCGATTTCCATTCGAGGTGCATCTTCGAGATAACGGAAGACCACTATTGGCATGCTGTCCATTCACAAGAAATCGCCTGTAAAGAACGATAATACGACTGACAAAATAATATCTTTTTTAATTCCTAACACAGAATGTAAAAAGGAAAACAAGATAATTTTCGACTCTTCTCGGTTCAATTGAATTCGCCTTGAAACATTTGTTTAGATTAGCCACCTTTGAAATGTGTAAGTCATGACTAAAAACGAGGAATAGGAATAATATTTTTAAGGTTTTAATATATGAATAACTTTTTAATGCCTAATTTAACGTATATTGTTGACAAAATTAAACCTACAGTCCTCTGGGTTTTTTTTAAACTACTGTAAATCAATATTGTTAGACGAGGTTCGCAAGAGCCTCGTCGTCCCAAACCAAATATTGTCGTATGGTTGTACTTGCTACAACAACACAGACGTCCATAAGGCTTTAATGCCGATAATTAATCGTTGCAAATCATTTATTCTCTGGTTATAGGACATAAAATAAACAGAGGGTAAACTTATTACAATCAAAATGAGTAAATTTGCTATAACTTAAATAACTAACAATCTATGTGTTATATTTGATCGTTACCATAGCATTATGAGGATGACACTGATCAAAATTACGTTGACAGAAACCGATATTGAAAATCCAACAATCCACGATGTAGAGGCAGGCGTAGTCTCTGTTCTTTGTAGATAAGCTGTGGCAATAAAGATGATAATAACATGACAAATTGTATACATGTTCATGTGATATATCTACATAAAAAATTGGCAAAACAGTTTTTAACATATATTCGTGCAATAATCTAGCCGTCTCTCAATGGCATGTAAACCTCAATATTCAGTATTGCTTAATTGTGAGGTTGCTAATGTTTTGGTGGGTCTTTTTATCAGAAAAGCTCAGACTCATGATAAGACTCATATTTGATAAACTCAAGTGGGGGATTCTTATAAAAAAAGTAAAAATTACTTTCATTAACTAACTTTCAAATACATAATTATCTTTTTTTTTTAAGAAAATATAATCAGATTACATTTCCAGCATTTATTGTTAATGCAAAAAGCTTGTGAAAAGTCCGCTGTCATAATTTACCTTAGCAGCAAAAATGTTAATATTCTCTACTTCTGTTACTCACATGTTCCTTCGCTGCAGTTGTTACCCAGATCACATCCCTCGTCACAGTGACCAGTCTGTTTGTTACACAGAGAACCATTCAATCAGTGACCACTACAGTTGTTGACACAATCATAACCATAGGTACCCTCATCACATTCTAAAGAAACAAAAATATTGAATTGCCTCAGAATTAATAAAGAGTTCTTAGTTCTTGTGCAAACCAAAGCTTTATATTCATACTATCGTGTATATATATATGTATATATATATATATATATATATATATATATATATATATATATATATATATATATATATATATATATATATATATATATATATATAAGGATAAAAAAACTCAAAAACCCATTTTTAGCCGGGCTCTGCTGAAGTCCTGGCTGTAGGCAGGCAAATCGCCAATGTTACTATAAATAGCACAAGTAAACAAAAGACCTAACAGCGTTAAAGGAAAAGCTTCCGCTATACCAAATAGTTACACAAAGAGCCACGTTTTGTCAAAAGTGTTGGCATTTTGTTTCTTTTATTCTAATTTCGAGAGAAATTAATAATTTGTTTTAAAACAAGGCTATGCATTTTTGATACATACAATTCGCATGAATTTTTATGAACTACTTTGCTGCGCGTTGAAGAAATGGGGATTGAATATATAACGCTTGTTGCAAAATTCAAGGCAGTAACTGTTGAACTTTTTTCTACTAGACAGATATATTTTTGTTTGTAGCTGCTTACAGAATTTGGTCGCTCTCTGACGCTTTGCCGACATTAAAAGCATAATTATGAGAGAGAGAGAGAGAGAGAGAGAGAGAGAGAGAGATTAATTTTCAGTCTTTACCACACAATATGCATAAAGACACACCAAAAGAGGAGCCCGGCTTTCAGTACTTCAGTACTTTGATTATATAAGAAAGAATAATCGCTAAAAACAAATATTACTCAGAAAATCAATTAGAAGAAATCTAGTAGAAATGTTCAAGTTTTAAATAAGTTGTTAATAAAATGAAACTTAATACGACGGACAACAATGTTCCAGTTAATGCATCGTATATGCAATGAATCAGGCCCTGTACAAACTCCAAATTATCTAGACCTAAATAAATGCATTTTATGAAACATGCAAACTCAACACACTTTTATGCACGTTATGTTATAAAATTCGCATTTCCAGAAGCAATACAAACTGAAAAATATCGTCATAAATACCTTTGCCACACAAGGATCCTGTCCATCCTGTACCACATCCTCTGTCACACTGACCAGTCACGTGATTACAGGTAGTACCGTCTCTACAGTGTCCTTTACACTGTTGACTACAGTTGACACCGTACAGCCTCTCGCTACATTCTATTTACACCATGCCAAAAATAATATATAAGGTTTGCTTTAATTATAAGACTCCGTTATATTATGTATTGACTGATTTTTAATGATAAAATTTAATAAAGCTTAACTTTTTTGTAAAATGAGAGAATATCGCACTTTTGCTGCAAGATTGTCCCGTCCATCCAGACTTACAACCAATACATGATCCGTTTTGAATGTTACAGATGCTGTCTTTACAGTTGAGGGGACATGGAATGTTACAGTTATTGCCATATACATCAGACTGATTGCAACCTATACTTTCAAAACAAGGATGGTTGATTGTATTCTTAAATACTTTTTGAAAAAAAAAACAATGACATACTTAAGCGGTGCCTCATAAATGTTGGATTATTTCATAGGGTAAATTATATATTATTTCCAGGAATAATATTTCTTTACATGGTTTATGGACAAAATATTTGTTATATAAGTTGGTTGTTAAAATTTTTCATTTACAACTGTTCTAAACATTTTATATTGGCTCTGACATGTAAATGGGTAGATATATCCATTTTTGCAAAAAAAACCTATTTTACGTGGTCTGTAAAACTGATATGATTCATATAAGCAGTTGAAACTCTATATAATAGTATCGATCGTTCCTCTTATCCTACTGAAATATATACTGAGGTTGCTTTTTCATTGAGACTCTTTTATAAATGCGTGAACTATTCTTTTAGTCATATGATAAAAATAAAACAAAAAATAATATTGACGCAAGCGTCAAATGGGTCGCAAAAAATATTATTGTTGTAGGAATCATCATTTGTTGTTTACATTTAAAAAAAACCACCACAAAGAAGAAAATAACGAGTTGGTTAGCGTTGTGTTAATTTTAATGGTAAATTTCAATTACTATATTTTCAGCAACACGTTTTGAATTTTAACATTTTCCTATTATTATTAAGAATATAGTTCGTTACGGTAAGCATTTCTAACGGTAATTGTATGATCATTGCAGCAATAGTATGAAGTAATGGAAAACACATTGAGTTGTACATTATTCTAATACAAAGTTCAACTCATCATTATTCTCTTGGAGATTGTGTATTTCAAACTATCTTGATTTTTTGTTGCATTGTATTGAATTAAAACTTCATACTCATCCGGTAGAATCTGCACAATTTTAAGGGTAAAAAATTAGCCTGGTATTTTTTTTTCCTAAATGGAATTATAAATCTTATCCACACTTCAGTTTGTGAAGATAATCATGGTTATTTCAAAAGAATTAAAAATAAATCGGGTTAGCTCAAATTTTCAGGTTAATTCAAATTTCAGTTCTCTCATATGTTTGCGTGAATAATTGATATGGATGTCATTTTATGATATATATTTTTCTATCGCATACCACGTGGAAATATAATAAATAGACACACATTTCTTTTTTAGACGCAGCACATAGAAATTCAAATACATCATTTATATAAAATTTCATTACATTCAGGTCTTTAGTATTTCAGGTCCTTAGTATGCCCCGTATACCATTCCCGATACATGCTTTGACAAGTATTCCTTTTAAAGGAATGATCGGCAATAATGATATATTGATAGCAAGAAACAATCAACATGATCAGTTTGATGTAAAATATTTTAAAACGCATTGTATTTTTACAAAATATAGAATATTTTGAATCTGTACACCATAATTTCATCATTATAAATCGTCAACAAATTAAATTTTGAAATAAATTTGGGAAAAAACCGTTCGTAAACTCCTTGTCTAGTTTAATATTTTTAACGTAATTATTAAATGTTAACGTATCTTCTTCTTCTTCATAATACTGAGTAGGGCTCTAAAAGAGCATTTCCACGTATACAAAGAAAGAGTTGTATTAAAATAATTTAATGCGACTGAAAAACATTGAATGCCATCATAACTTGCTATTGAGGTCGCATTATAACGTAACCTTGTTTATAAATCAAGCCGTCTTCCTAGCTTCTATTATGCAACATCAATAGATCGAGGTCAGTTCTTATGATCGAAGTCAGTTCATCGAGGTCAACTGCATTACTGAATGAATCTTTCGATCGAAATTCTTACGCGTGAGACAAAATGTGCATTCTTGAATTAACAGGTCGAACTGTTTTTAATGTATGTTTGCATCTCTTAAGGTAAATGAATTGAAATAAAACTGAGTAAAATGTTATATAAATACTAAACCAAAGCTTCAAGTTTTTATAAGAACTACATATGCAAGCGGAATGTGTGCGCACTTGGAAGCATTTGCCGGATGCCTTATATGGACACAACAGTGATCGGCTGAAGCCGATCATAAAAACTATCCCACAGAAACGCAGTTACAAAATTTTAATGTGTATCAAATAACGGACCGCCTCCTGGCGGCCCGTAATAAGGGCATATACTTTTAAAAATTACAGAACTACACGCAATATTTTGCACTGATAATGTTGAATTACTCAGTGTACACTTCGCACAAGAGCATAATGTATGTATGCAACGGGAAATCCAAGAAAATAAGGAGTTGTCGTTTTAATCAGTATAATGTTTTGCAAGGAACATGACGATTTCTTGTAGACATGTACACTGGGAATCGTTTTCCAGTGATCGATTATCTTTGAATTATATGCATGCCTCGAATCCAGTTTGCTTTTTTTTAATTAGATTAAACTTAACTGCAAGGTTAAAAATTTACTGAAAATGGCAGCTCGTCACAGGGCTGGCTAATTTAAAAAGTTACGAATCCTGCTCAAAATTTTCAAGTTGTTAAAAAAATTGTCATTATTATAAATTTACTATATTTACTTTAATTTTCTATAAATAAAAGTTCTTCACATTTGTAACACATGATCCTTGAAATGATGTGTGTCGAATTTTTTTCAATTCGCGTTCCTACTTATCTTTTCATCCGAAGTAACGTGCATGGGTGAATGAAATACCTAAATACGGTAAAGCATGAATAATGTTCTCGGCCTTATATAGGTAGTGTGTAATTGTGAGCAGAAAAATATGTCTAAAAGTTATATGACAGTAGTTGCAGGTAAAAAGGGAAATAATGCTGTTTTTATCATTCCATTTCACCTCAAGGGTAACTGTTATTACCAGCAATATTTTACGTAATTTATAATTTTAAACTATGTACCTTGTACAATTATTACGCACAATTCAGTGTAAACATTTTGAATTTCATATCCAACAGGGTAGGTAACTACGGAAGCCCATTGGTGCCACGTAAGAAAAATATTTTATCTGGCGGCCGCCAGATAATTATCTGGCGGCCGCCATATAATTTTCTGGCGGCCGCCACATAATTATCTGGCGGCCGCCACATAATTATTTGGCGGCCGCCAGATAAAACCTGGCTTCCTGATGCGTGCGCATGTTTTAATGGGAGCTTTTAAGGGAGTTGTGGATACACATTAATTAATTAGTTTTATTAATTATTTCTGAAACTTGACATTAAATATCAATTGCAGAGCTTAGGATTTTGAAAAACTGGTTGAGTTGAATGTATAGAAGAGTTTGTTGATAGAATCTAGAATGAATTTTATATTACTTTGTGCCTTGTATTATACATGTATGTTGTATAAAACATGGTATTTTAGAGTTGATTCTGAACTTTTAAAACTGAACTAAACATCCGTTCAGGAAATCTTAACATTAAAAAACCTTATCTTGAGAGGAATTTTATGTAAACATGTATAAGTAAAGGAACGCACCCCCTTCTATATGTTTTAATTTTGGTATAAGAATTTACCAACGCAGATTAAAGTCAGCTTTATTGACCACGACAGCTAGTACAGGCAATATTATCACGAGAGCAGATCCATCTATAACTTTATAAGGATAAACTAGGATAAGTGTGTACTAGCATTCGTGGCCATAAAAATGAAACTATTTAACTGACTGTGTTGTTAAAATTTTATTCCAAATCACATGAAAGGCAGTACAATAAAAAGACCGCGATCGGCCACAGTCTCTCTGGGTAAATCAAAGTACTGAGAGTACTGAAAGGCGGGGTCTTGAAAGTTTGAATGTGAAATTGTTTACGTTTTCCTCCGGTATGTTCCAAAAATTATGAGTTTGAATTAGTTGTTTCAATGTACATGTAGTATGCTAAAGTTCAGCTTTTTGCAATTGCCTGATACTTTGTCATAATTTTGCTAAATCCCGACCGGGACTGTTCTTCATAGTTGTAGAAAATTGACACAACGGTATGTTAATTAAAATAAGACCCCAAGAAAATTTTTTAAAAAATACAACTAACCGGAAAAATAAAACAACTATATTTAGGTATATAATTTAAATCGTTATATTTATTTATTTATTTTATGATCGAAGGGAAAATCTATAAGTTGGACGGTATCTGTTATACAAGGTTTATGGAAACTCCGAAAACTCTCAAACTGTTGAATTACCGAACAAAGTTAACATTTGTATACCGATAACAAACACAGGCTTCCAACGTTAGAAATATTTCTTTTTTACAATAAGATTATTCCAAGTACTATAACAATAACAAAAAATTGTCGCAGTAGCCATTTTGATTTTTTTGACCTTCTATATTGTACCTGTCATGATTTTTTTGGCAGCGATTCATATAAAATTAATAGGTAAAAAATAAATTCGTTCGCCACTTACTACTTTTTTGTGTAAACTCGTGCATCATTTACACGAATCACGATACAACCGATTCTGAATGTTCATTAAAAATCATACTCCAAATGCAGTCATCTGCTTTTCAAATCGATAAAACAAGAAAATGGAGACCAAACGTGAATGAATCACGTCATATTTTTGTAAGCAAAATCTATGTAGATTATACATTTTTGTTGACCAATAGATTAATTGATATATACAATCTTATCGATTGAAGAACCAAGTTAAATGTTAATGTTCATGTTGTCTGGCTTAGTTGGAATATACAATCATGTAATTTGTTTTAATGTTATGAGACATTTTCTATACTTTATAACGGGCAAAACCAGTCATATTCATGATTTAAAAGATTTCTTCATCAATATCTTAATGCCTCTCATCAGAAACTCAGCTGATCTTTCTCCCATTGATAAATATTTCGCACCAATATTAGACCTATGAATTCAGAGATAACGCATGGTTGTTATGTTTTAAATCTTTAATTTATTGTGTGGTAGTACATGTAAATGAATAGGACTTATTTCAATTTTAAGAAGATAATCAAGTACTGAAGTACTGTCGGGAGTTGATTTTATCGATTGTTATCAATTCTAAAATCAACGTTATGTTATTTTGCATGGCAAGTAGTTTCTAATCTGTATTTGAATTACGCACGTGTATTTAAATTACGCACAGTTTTATAATATGAATTAGTTATGTTTACATGCGAGATAAATTTGTTGACATGCAACTTATAAGTTGTATGTCAACAATTTTTATCTTGCATGCTAACATAACTAAATTGCATGTTGACATAAAGAAGTTGCATGTTAACATAAAGAAGTTGCATGTTGACATCAATAGGTAGCATATCTAGCATCTTGGATGTCACATGCTGGCGATATTTGAGATTTTTTATAACTCTTATTTGATTGAAGTTTTCTTGCATGTCAACATAGTTATGTTGCATGTTGACATAACTATCTTGCATGTCAACATATTTATCTTGCATGTCAACAAATTAAGAGAAAACTAACTTGCACACAGGGGGCAGAGATATGCCACCATATACTACCGCGCGTTACTCAATTTGTATGCACACACCGCTGCAGTTATGAGAGTGTATACTTTAAAAATCAAGATTCAATGCTATAGTAATTATCGTGACCAAGCACCTGTTACCTAGCTTTCTCACCTTTGGCTGTCTTCGACGCTTATTTTTTGGTTTACTTTAATGATTTGTTTTCACTGAACATTGTCGTTTATATAGTCTATTATATAAATTAGATAGCACACAGTAGAGAAATTGAACAGACCTAAACTTCAAAGGTCTGGAAATATTTTAAAAGAACTGAAGATTCAAAAATCGTAAAATATCAGCTGTGCGAGTAAACTAGCTTATTCTATACGGGGGAAGGGGGGGGACGACAAACATGTTAAATCACATTTGTCTTAAACATACATTGTAAGGAGGAATTTCTACAAAAGTGACCAAGTTTTTACAGTTCTCAATGTACTTGTTCAGATTTATTTACACTCTAAACGAGTACCCGGGTACTCGATCGGAAAAACGTCCAAGTAACCGAGTACTAAAAATTAACCAATTTTTCATCCCTACTAAAAATGGTTGTTTTGATTTTCCCGGTAAGTTGTAGTTTTCTAAAAATTTTCTTGGGGTCTTATTTTACATAATATAATATACCGTTGTGTCAATTTTCTACAATTATGAAGAACAGTCCCGGTCGGGATTTAGCAAAATTATGACAAAGTATCAGGCAATTACAAAAGGCCGAACTTTAGCATACTACATGTAGATTGAAACAACTAATTCAAGCTCATAATTTTTGGAACATAACGGAGGAAAACGTAAACAATTACAAATTCAAACTTTCAAGACGCGGCCTTTAAGTACTCTCAGTACTTTGATTTACCCAGAGAGACTGTGGCCGATCGCGGTCTTTTTATTGTACTGCCTTTCATGTGATTTGGAATAAAAGTTTAACAACACAGTCAGTTAAATAGTTTCATTTTTATGGCCACGAATGCTAGTACACACTTATCCTAGTTTATCCTTATAAAGTCATAGATGGATCTGCTCTCGTGATAATATTGCCTGTACTAGCTGTCGTGGCCAATAAAGCTGACTTTAATCTGCGTTGGTAAATTCTTATACCAAAATTAAAACATATAGAAGGGAGTGCGTTCCTTTACTTATACATGTTTACATAAAATTCCTCTCAAGATAAGGTTTTTTAATGTTAAGATTTCCTGAACGGATGTTTAGTTCAGTTTAAAGTTCAGAATCAACTCTAAAATACCATATTTTATACAACATACATGTATAATACAAGGCACAAAGTAATATAAAATTCATTCTAGATTCTATCAACAAATTCTTCTATACATTCAACTCAACCAGTTTTTCAAAATCCTAAGCTCTGCAATTGATATTTAATGTCAAGTTTCAGAAATAATTAATAAAACTAATAAATTAGAGTGAATCCACAACTCCCATTAAAAAATGCGCGCGCATCAGGAAGCCAGGTTTTATCTGGCGGCCGCCAAATAATAAGTGGCGGCCGCCAGAAAATTATGTGGCGGCCGCCAGATAATTATGTGGCGGCCGCCAGATAATTATGTGGCGGCCGCCAGATAATTATATGGCGGCCGCCAGAAAATTATATGGCGGCCGCCAGATAATTATGTGGCGGCCGCCAGATAATAAGTGGCGGCCGCCACATAATTATCTGGCGGCCGCCACATAATTATTTGGCGGCCGCCAGATAATAAGTGGCGGCCGCCAAATAATTATCTGGCGGCCGCCAGATAAAATATTTTTCATACGTGGCACCAACGGGCTTCCATAGGTAACTCCATCCATTCGTTCATTATAAAAGATGACGTAACGTCCATATTCAGTACACGTGGTTGTAAAGTTCAGGGGCGGTACAAGGGGCCGTCCTTGTAACACAAGGTTGATCCTTTTATATCACTTCTTGTTGATACATCAGTGTTAGATACATACAGAGAAAATCCTGCAAAACGTCCACTTTGTCTATCTTCTACAATTTAGGTTTAAAGCAACTTATTACAATAGAAGGTTACAAGTATATCTATGAATTGACAAATTCTATTAGACTTCTCTTACAAGGTTTTAGAACAGAGGTAACTTAAATTTTTGATCTCTTGCTTTAAAAATGCGTAAGTATACACATTGTGTCATCTATTTAGAATGTTATTTGATTTTTTTTAAATTATGCAATGCTGAATGTTTTTAACTTCGTATTAATAAAAGGAAAATAGTAACTTAAATGATGTAGTATAGCTGTTACAATTAAGTAAGCTAGTAATCTATTTTAAACTTAAAATTTGTAAATAATCAACACCGTTTTCAGCTCCGAATGCATGCCCGGATTAGAGATGTTATTGGAATTAGGGGTTGGTGATGGGATACGAGGAATACGTTCGTTTGACAAGGGAGGGTTTTAGTTGCCTTTATGTAGTTTTACAATTAATGTGGATTTGTCCAATTTGAACTTAAAAAGAGTGTTGAATTGCCGGAACTTCAAGTCCCTCGCCCCTCTATAACCGCGCATACCTGTATACCTAAAACACGTACATATCAAATGATCTGCCGTAGTTCTTAAAAGAAACTTCACAGAATTTCGTACCGACCCCCAAATCTATATACACGCATGTACACGTACGTTTACTTAAAACCAGAAACATACCATATCCGTTGTAGTTTTTAAACAGTATGGTAACGCTGTAAATGCTGTACACTCCACCCAGATCCACTTTCCACCATGTAGTTTTGTACGGGGAAGTAGGCCATTTGTCCTCATACATGTTGCTGTGTTCCCATCGACTGCGCGACTTGCATCAAAATTAATACCTGTATAGGTTTGTGATTGGGTAGCGATTTTCCCATGGGACAAATCATCTGTGCGCAAAAGAAAAATCTCAGAATGAATGAGTTTCGATGAATTGAGATACATTTTTGTTTTTAATTTTAAGAAGCAGATCAATGCAATGATCTCCTTTACGCTGTAACAATTTGTTTGTCATTGTGTTATGTTATTTTGATGTTTTTGTCATAAAATCGGGCTAAAAATCATTATAAATATTTCTTAAAGTTATTGTACTTTGATTTATCGTCAAATTCTATAGTTTTTCATTGTAAAATGAAGACTTTATCAAGAAATAATTTTGATATCTGTCTAATATGTTACCTGCGTGTCATCTGTCTAATATGTTACCTGCGTGCCAATACGTTAATTGCGTGCCAAACGTAATCAATATTGATAACAATTATTTTCAAATTGAAAAGTTCTGTTAATTAAAGTTATTTTTTATTTATCTTTTTTAAAAGAAGTAGATTAAAGTACAAATAATTTTTTTATCAATATTAACCCCTCTCCGATGTTGTAGACATTGTATTTTAATGTATGATTGTTTTTGGTGTATTGTCTATGAAGCAACAGATATAAATTGAAATAATGACATATATATCTATAAAGTACATTATAACATGACATACCATATGTAACTACAAAAGTTAATCCTGCAAGATGTAAAAGAAACGCTATGAAATCCATTGTTCCGATTATAAAAAAAAAAGTCTCAAACAAATACTTTTCAACCCGGAAGATTCAATCAGAAACTTAGGACAAAACAAGTAGGTATCGCTTGCCTTCTTGTGATGTGATAAAAAGACACTTTATCTTAATCATTCGCAAAGGTAGCTACTCGAATCTACTTTACAAATACAATTGATGCATTTGTGTCAACAGATATAATTTTTATATATCAGCAGGGCATGCTGATTTGCCTAATTTATTTCAACGATTATATAATAGCTACAAAGACGATTAATATCCAGGCATTCAGATGAAGTCTTGTATCTAAATTCTGCAGTAAGAAAAATTACGCTGTCTAATTTTATGATGAACATTTCTAAATAAGAACACCTTTCTCATGAATAACCATGGATGTAGGGGGAATAAGTGGGACTCACATTACGGTTTCAGGTCACAGATCAGATCAGATTCATGTTCAAAAGAAAGAAATACAGACACTTTAAGGCCATCAAATCGATCAAGGTATCACTCATTATGTACCACATCTATGCGGACCATCTTGTGCGAGTTCGATTAAAAACCACGCGGGTAGGTTAAGGCAACTCTTACTTTAATGACCGTCACAATTGTGATCTATTTGAAAAATGTTTATTTTTTGGAAAATAGTGCGGAATATTAATACCAAGTGAATATATTCACCAAGATATTATTTTTCTACTTCGGAATCGACTGGATCTTTGAAGCTGCCGTGCCATGGTATCACGTGACAGTTAAAAATAGATCAATTTTTTACCTTAACAAAAAATCAAAAAGTGTAACACTACCCTGAAGTTCATTTGTATGTTTGTTACAATAATTTGATCCGCAATTAGCACAGGTTTATTAGTATTACTGTTAGAATCCCATTGTTAATCGCATAAAATAAATATTGTAAATATTTATCGGAAACCCTCTCAACTTCTATAATTTCATTGAAAATACTACGTATTTTTCATCTAAAACAACGATTCACAGGATTTTAGCAGCACTTTTCAAGTAGTTTAGGTAATATACCGTTGATATTTACCAAAGTCATCTTTCATAATATCCGGGGTAGTGTTACACTTTTGCCTTTTTTTTGTAAACACTGACAGAGGAAAGGCTGGTCAAAGCCATATAAATGTCACTCTGCTTACCTTATAACACTGGCTGATTAAACAAAATATGCATGCCTGTATTATCCTGGATATATCCTAACTGACACTTATGTGAATTTTAGGTATCTGTATTAAATAAGTCTTATTTCGGCATTGTTTACACTGCATTCCGATGATTTGTCTCCCGACATGATCTTCTCTATTAAACATGCTTGTGACGTCATCAATGATACAGACCCTGAAACGTACTACTACACCAAAAAAGCGTGCGACTTTCGTGCGAGAAACGTTTCGTGTAAACCGTTTAGCGTTTCGTGTAAACCGTTTAGCGTTTCGTGTGAATCGTGAAGCGTTTCGTGTAAACCGTTTAGCGTTTCGGGCAAAGCGTGCAGCGTTTCGGGCAAAGCGTGTAAATCGTTGCGGGCAAAGCGTGCGAGAACCGTGTGAAACGTTCATCAGATTTCATTCGGAACTCTCTGACAATTTAATTGTTTCAAAATAGCGCTCGTGTTAAACATTACTTTAAACTGTTTGTGATTGGCAAAACTCCTTTGTAGATATTCTCGTGAAAAAAATCTATAAGAAATGATATTATTCAAATTTTACAAAATTGAATTCATTTTTAACAAACAAAAGAAAGGTACGCGTATTGAAAGAAGACTAGTTACTGAGACTATTCGGCTGTGTACAACCAGCACACATAACCTCGGACATCGGGTAAGACCTGCACCTGGCTGAATCTGTCAATCAAACTCTGTTTATTCGTTTTCATTGGATGGTCACGCGTCTCATCTTTTGTCAATAGCCAATAGAAATTTAATGATTTTAAGGTAGTCGAAATCAGTATTTGTTGATGCACACAATTTAAATGATAGATTATTTAACATTAATTTGAACAAAAGTAAATGTAAACATAGAAAGAAAATATACTGTTCGTTTCTATGAAATGCGGGAAGTAAATTCTTCTGAATACAAATTTAAAATATTTCTACAAGTTATTATTTTAATTATTTAAACACTGATAACAGAAAACAACAAGTTATTAACACAGTGAAATTTTCCTAACATGTACACATGCAATTAATTATTATGGGAATGTATATGCATGGCACTTATTTCAAATAGAATATGATAGATATATTGTACGCCGTTATGCGTGGCGCCGGTTATGTATAAGAATATTGAGACAAAAATTTAAATCCTTTCTATTTTTTGTTCTTTCCGAAATCCGAAATAGTAATGACAACTTTCTTTATTGTTTGATCGATTGATTTTTTTCTGTGATTTTATGTACGGAATATTTATTTACGCGAATGATACGACATAAAAAAAAAATGATCGGTTGTTTTATGCATTTTTCTAACTTTTGTGTCTGACTAATTTCATTTTACATAACTTTCAAAATTATCAATGTAAATAATTATAGGTTTATTTACTGTTAGTATTTTTACATCGTATTCTCTGAAACCAATAAAAATACTAATATGAGAAGAAAAAACAAATCCCGCCGAATACTGAAAAACCGATTTCAGTTTGTAAACATACGGATTTTATTTTTGGTATTGAATATTGTGTTACGGTAACTTTTTTCTCTGGAATTTTTATTATTTACGGCACTAATAAGAATCATGGATATTTCTTTTGAGCAATAAATATATTTAAAGAAGTAGTATTTTTGGCTAATTCTGTGAATAAATAATTTTTTGCTTTAAATATAAGTACCAAATTAATTTTATTAACCAATTCAATACTTATGTACATATATGTTTCTAATATCAGAATTTCTATTATTTCGTGTTTTCTTACAATTAATTCTTACAAACAGATTCAGGGTAAAAATCCGAGAGCACCCGAATTGATCAGGATAAAAGCGTGTCCAAAGCGTGTGAAAAGCGAGCAAATCGTTTCGTGCGAGAATCGTTTCGTGTAAACCGTTCAGCGTTTCGTGTAAATCGTTTAGCGTTTCGGGCAAAGCGTGCAGCGTTTCGTGTAAACCGTTCAGCGTTTCGTGTGAACCGTTTAGCGAGCGTGTAGCGATCGTGTAGCGAGCGTGCAGCGAGCATGTGGTGTAGTAGTACGTTTCAGGGTCTGTATTTATACGTAATAGCGAGCGCAGCTCGCCGGCGCGCAGCGCCGCCGCGAAGCCAAATCTACCGGCAAGGCGTGTGTGAATAGAAAATTCGGACTATTAGTTGCACATTCATTCAACGGATTTTTTTGGCGTCAGTAAATCGGACCAGTAATGCATCGTTTTAATCGTCCCAGTAGTTCCCTGTAATCATGGCAATTTTTATCACTTCACACTCTCACGAGAATCAGCAAGACAAATTTAGACAGTAAAAACAATAACGATGTAAGCGACATACAGTCAATGTTACCTCTAAAGTTCACCTCAGTACACTTTCAATAAAAAATAATCGTGTGACGTCACAAACGTTTACACGTTGATCCGATATATTTTTTCGGAGTCAGTAAATTTTGACCCACAATTCATAGTACCAATGGTTTCCAACCTCACGTTCCAACATCACGTTCTCCCGAGAATCAAAGTAAAACCTTTGAAAAGTTTATAAGATGTGTAATTTTAAGAACATCATGCTTTTTAAGTAAATAAAACAGTATACTTCGCATACTTCTATTTCTCAGGGGAGTTTAAAAGAGTAAGACGACACTTAATCAACGTCAGCTTTGACGTCACAATAAGCACTGATAAGTGGAAATTACTCTAATTGAAGTTATTGTAAATCTGCTGAAATGACCAAAATCCTCTTAAAATCTTGCAAAGGCTAAGATAAAGAACAGCTGACGAATAAGGACATTTCTTCAGATACAGGAAACGGTTGTAAATTGCACTTATTTGGATGAATGCTCACAAATATTTTATTCACTATAATTACGGTAATTTCCTGAAACGTAACGTACGTTATACGTAGCAGCGCCTTTTTTTAAAGGGGGTGGGTGGGTGGATGGCAGCCTCATCCAAAAAATCTTTGCAAGCAAAAAGAAAAATAAATAGATTATAACAAGTCTTATAAACTATGAATAATGAAAATTTACTGAAAAATAGGTATGTTTTATTTTTTGGCATTCAAATTTCACGTTGTTAATTTTATTTTATTAATTTATTATAATTCATTGTTTGATCACATGCTGTGCTCGCCCCAACGGTCGCACCGTAAAACATATTAGAGAGAAATCGAAGATATATTCAGTTAGAATAGTTTTAGTGATATTTTATGCCTGTAGTTTTTATAATTTAAATCAGAGATAAAGTTAAAATCGACATGTTTCTGAGTAAAATATGACATCATGCTGCTTATTGTGACGTCATTTCGATTAGAGGAATTAGTTGCCTTATCATACCTGCGCAGGCCAATGCCAAGAATCAAGTTAAGACATTAAGAAATTCCTTAATTTTGGACAAAATTTCTCTGAAAATTGCAATGTTACCATTAACATTAATTTTTAAAAATAGTGTGGGTGACCCAGTGCCTTAGTACGTTAAGCGCATGAAAAGGCTCAATGTTTTTCTTTAACATGTATTTTTGTGATTATTGTGTCCATACGATACATCCGGCAAATTTAACTATTAGTGCACGCATTGCACCAGCACTTCAATACTTACAATGCAGTGACAGCTTCATGTGAATCTTTAAATTCATGTAAAATACTAAAACACAGTATTCTTATCTATACACCTATATGATTAAAAAATCACGTGTTTCGCATTATGCGTAGGAATTCTGACCAGAAGCACAAATCGCCTTCTAAGTGTAATATTTATTTAAGCCTTGCTATTTCTGAATCAACAAAACGTAGGGATGCATCCTTTTTATCATGTTTATTGCATGTGCCGTAATGCTTTTGCATTACATTAAGAGAGCTTGCCAGTGATACATTACATGCCGATCAATCATTTTAAGGAATATTTTTTTCGTCATTTCTAATGTCTTTATTCTATCTTCAAGATTGGTTACTTTTCAATTTCATTTCATCTGTGAAATAGATTCCTGTGTTTTTACACTTTAATTACTATCCTATCTGTGATTCTGAACAATATTTCTTCTTACAAAAATAAGAATGAATTTCAGATATATATTTTTAAGTCTTATATTGTACTAGTTAAAATTGGTTGTTTCGGTATAAAAACAATTTAGTGCAGGAGTCAGGCTATATGAAGTTTTATTTCCTCGGGAAAAACGATTGTTTTTAAGGAAATAAATCGTCATATCTTCCGAATATTAATACAAGCTTAATAATATATATACTGAAATCAGATGAAAAAAACCCTTAACGTTTCGATAAAATATTATCAAGTATTGTTTTTTTAAACCTGCTTAATATAACTTTTGGTCAGAATAACAATGAGGAGAAAAATATTCAAGACAACACAATTTAAAATGAGTTTACTATCTTTGATAGAGTTGAGTTCAGCTTCAGAATAAGATCAACTAAATAACTTCATAAAATCGTATACGCATCTTTTGGAAAGTGCAAAATTCAAAGTATTTGATTTACTTTAAACACTGTACGTGCATTAAGTATCTTTTGGAGATGCAAACTCGGATTTTTTTTTTCATTTTACATGCAATAAATCTACAACTTATGGAAAATTCAAATTCAAAATAATTTGGTAACAACGTTTTATGGTAACGAGCGTTTATGCATGAGATTTGCATTTAAATAATTAGTCTCCATGAATGCCTTTTTCACACATAGATCCTGTCCATCCATCAGCACAACCTCTCTCACACAGACCAGTCACGTGATTACAGGTGGTACCGCCTCTACAGTGTCCTTTACACTGTAGACTACAGCTGACACCATACCAACCTTCGATACATTCTATATAAAATATGCGAAACAAATCATATTAAAACATGACTTTGAAATTAAATCTTTTTTATTCCATGTAAGATTGCATTTAATCAGTTGAAGTTGAAGAAAAAAAGGTCCCTTTAAAAGGAACTCAAAATATAAATAATGAAGACCGGAATGCTCAACGTAGTTTATGCACATATAACTGACTAAATACTCAGAGGAATGGTTACATATATACATACTTGAGGAATTAACTTTATAACGTGATAAAGGCAATTTGGCTTTAGAAACCAGTGTGGCCAACAAAGATATCATTTTAAAATCATTTTTTCTTTATTCAAGGGCTTTGACAATAATGTTGCCTGTTAAAATTCCAACCTTGTAATACATTCCGGATTCTTCGGACAAAATATTAAAATTGTAAAATGACAAACGATTCAGAATAAACATTAATGTTAACTTTACAAGTAACACTAAATTGTTTTTGCAAGGAGCTTGATTATGAAATGTTAAACACCGATACACGTAAATATGTTTTGACCATTTTTTTGTAAAACGCTTAACTATATTGAACAGTGAAAAAATATATCGTACTTGTACTGCAGGTTTGTCCCGTCCATCCAGACTTACAGCCAATACATGATCGGTTTTGAATGTTACAAATGCTGTCTTTACAGTTGATGGGACATGGGATGTTGCAGTTTTCCCCATAAACACCAGATTTATTACAACCTATCGTTTCAAAGAAACGTGATGAATTGTTTCCTAAATAATTTATTTACTACAAATATAAGTTAATTTTTTCATAGCGAAAATAAGATATTCGTATCAAAACGTTACTCCATAACATGGTTTAGAAACAAATCATATATATAATCTAGATTGTCTAATAATATGCTTGTTTTTAAGCTGCTGTTACCTCATTGTTGCATTCACTATGGCTAAAAGATCTGCTGCAAATAACCATATTTTCAACAATTGTCTGTGTGGCATTAAAAAAAGTGTAACATGATTTGCCAACAGAATTGTTGTGCGCATTTTATAATTTTAACTTCGGTACCTTGTACAATAACTTCGCACAGTTCAGTGAAGACATTTTGAATTTCATATCCGTCAGGGTAGGTAACTCCATCAAGTCGATCATTGTAAAAGATGACGTAACGCCCCTGTCCTGTACACGTGGTTGTAAAATTTAGGGGTGGTAACTGTGGTCCGTCCTTGTAGCACAGAGTTGAACCCTGTATATCACCAGTAGTTGATACATACAAAGAGAATCCAGCAAAACGTCCACGTTGTCGATAACCTACAGTATAGGGTTCCAATGCCATCCATTTCAGTCAAAAGATGTTTAAATTTCTTAACAGAATTACAGAAGAACATTATCTTGTGTTTATCCTAATGGTTTACAAAATAAAGGTAACTTAAATATATCTCTCTTAATCTATTGATTGTAAAAAGTAGGTGGTAGGAGTTTTCAAAGTGAATCCCATTATGTTTTAAACTGAGGGTTTTATCTGTTAAAACACATTTATTTGTTATGTGCTTTGCTAAAACAGGGTTTGATTTCAAAACGATGTCAAGTATTCGTAATGATACGTGATCACAGTGATAAGAATTTACAAAACTTAAAAAAAACTGCGTGTTCTGGTTTTTTTTTCTTTAATTTTGCCTTCAATATCTATTTTCGATCGACATGGCTGAGTTTTCTATAATAGAATATTATGAATATTTAAACAAGAAAAAACCCATTTCGTACTATATTTTAATTAATATAGCTTGTGATTTATAGTTCTTAATAATTCTCACTTTAATATAGTTTAAATGCATATTGATACTGGTTTCCTAGTAATTGCTTTTTAAATTAGAATCTGCAAATTATTATTTACGAACACAAGTATCAATACACCATGAATACAAAACTACATACCGTATCCGTCGTAGTTTTTAAACAGTATGTTAATGCTGTAAATACTGTACACTCTACCAAGGTCAACTTTCCACCATACGCTGTTGTGAGGGTTGAATATTCCTACCTCTGTTGTTTTCGTACAAGTTGTTGTGTTTCCATCAACTGCGTTATTTGCATCATAATACATATAACCACCTGGATAGGTTTGGGATTGAGTAGCGATTTTTCTGTAGGCCAGATCATCTGTACGAAAAAAATAAATCTCAAGATATATTGCGATATTTGGAGATAAATTTTGTTAATGTTTTCTGTTATAAGGAGTAAGTCAATGCGATGAACTTTCCTGATTTATGCAGTGTTTATGCAGTTTATGCTTCAACTTTTTTGTCATTGTGTTGTTCCGTGTTGCTATTAATTAAACGTAAGTCTACTTATCTTTATCGGAACAACTGATTTTTTTCTTTAATAAAAGATATTACTCAACAAGTAGATTTTCAAATCGCTTTATGGATATTTTATTATATTTAAGCATGTCAAAATTTTTCTATTTAAAAAAGATTGATTTGAAATATTCTTCAGCAGCTTTTTAATAAAAGTAGATGAAATTCGTGTTATTTTTTTTATTAGTATGATCCAAACTTCGATTTTGTAGACTACTTTGCATTTTAGTTACATGAAATTTGTTGTATCTGCACTAAATTAATTGATACAGAAATTATTACAAATATAAACTGAGTCACATACCATATGTAAATACAAAAGTTAATCCCACAAGATGTAAAAGAAATGTAATTATATCCATTGTTTCCGATTATTCAAAAACACGTCTTAACATATGCTTTTTATCCCGGAAGATTAAGAAAATACAGGACAACACCAATAATTATCGCTGGTCTTCTTGTGATAAAAAGACACTTCAACTTGAAAATTCGTACAGATAGCTTATCGAGCCTGTTTTTTTCAAAATACACCCTTAGCATTTATGTCAACAGAATAAAAAACCTTTACATATCAGCAGGGTATGCTGATTTACCGAATTCATTTCATTGATTACATAATTAGTACTACAAAGTTAAAGATTGATGTCCAAGTATATCGTATAATTATATAAAATATACTATTCTCCGTCCTATGTAATATAAACTTAAAAATTCGCCTACCTGTGTGATGTAAACACTAGGTGTGTGATATAAAAAAAAATCAGGGAAGTTCATTATAGGTGGAATATATAGACACGGAGCGATTTGTTAACAAAAATCACTTACCGCATGATGTTTTTGATTGTTTTTTTTTCTTTCATATTTTTTATAAGTATATGACATAAAAATCATAACATGGCAAATTTTATATCGCATTTTATTTTAGCCCTCGTTCGCTGTATATCAGCCCTCGAGCCTGGCGGCTCTCGGACTGATATACAACAACCTCAGGCTAATAAAGGATGCGATATAAAAATTGCCATGTAATAATTTATATTTTGATTTGAATATTGGTTAACGATTTTATTTCGTTGATGATAGTGCATGAGGTTCGCATTAAAATAATTAGTCTCCATGAATGCCTTTTTCACACATAGATCCTGTCCATCCATCAGCACAGCCTCTCTGACACAGACCAGTCACGTGATTACAGGTGGCACCGCCTCTACAGTGTCCTTTACACTGTTGACTACAGTTGACACCATACCACCCTTCGATACATTCTATATAAAATATGCAAAACAAATCATATAAACACATGACTTTGAAATTAAATCTTTTTTATTCAATGTAAGATTGCATTTAATCAGTTGAAGTTGAAGAAAAAAAGGGTCCCTTTAAAAGGAACACAAAATATAAATAATGAACACCGGAATGCTCAACGTAGTTTATGCACATATAATTGACTAAATACTAAATACTCAGAGGAATGGTTACGTATAGACATACTTGAGGAATTAACTTTATTATAACGTGATAAAGGCAATTTGGCTTTAGAAACCAGTGTGGCCAACAAAGATATCATTTTAAAATCATTTTTTTTTTCAAGGGCTTTTACAATAATGTTGCCTGTTAAAATTCCAACCTTGTAATACATTCCGGATTCTTCGGACAAAATATTAAAATTGTAAAATGACAAACGATTCAGAATAAACATTAATGTTAACTTTACAAGTATCACTAAATTGTTTTTGCAAGGAGATCGATGATGAAATGTAAAACGCTGATACACGTAATTATGTTTCGACCATTTTTTTTGTAAAACGCTTAACTATATTGAACAGTGAAAAAATATCGTACTTGTACTGCAGGTTTGTCCCGTCCATCCAGACTTACAGCCAATACATGATCGGTTTTGAATGTTACAAATGCTGTCTTTACAGTTGATGGGACATGGGATGTTACAGTTTTCCCCATACACACCAGATTTATTACAACCTATAGTTTCAAAGAAACGTGATGAATTGTTTCCTAAATAATTTATTTACTAACAATATCAGTTAATTTTTTAATAACGAAAATAAGATATTCGTTTCAAAACGTCATTCCATAACATGGTTTAGAAACAAATCATATATATAATCTAGATTGTCTATTAAGATGCTTGTTTTTAAGCTGCTGTTACCTCATTGTTGCATTCACTATGGCTAAAAGATCTGCTGCAAATAACCATATTTTCAACAATTGTCTGTGTGGCATTAAAAAAAGTGTAACATGATTTGCCAACAGAATTGTTGTGCGCATTTTATAATTTTAACTTCGGTACCTTGTACAATAACTTCGCACAGTTCAGTGAAGACATTTTGAATTTCATATCCGTCAGGGTAGGTAACTCCATCAAGTCGATCATTGTAAAAGATGACGTAACGCCCCTGTCCTGTACACGTGGTTGTAAAATTTAGGGGTGGTAACTGTGGTCCGTCCTTGTAGCACAGAGTTGAACCCTGTATATCACCAGTAGTTGATACATACAAAGAGAATCCAGCAAAACGTCCACGTTGTCGATAACCTACAGTATTGGGTTCCAATGCCATCCATTTCAGTCAAAAGATGTTTAAATTTCTTAACAGAATTACAGAAGAACATTATCTTGTGTTTATTCTAATGGTTTACAAAATAAAGGTAACTTAAATATCTCTCTCTTAATCTATTGATTGTAAAAAGTAGGTGGTAGGAGTTTTCAAAGTGAATCCCATTATGTTTTAAACTGAGGGTTTTATCTGTTAAAACACATTTATTTGTTATGTGCTTTGCTAAAACAGGGTTTGATTTCAAAACGATAAGTATTCGTAATGATACGTGATCACAGTGATAAGAATTTACAAAACTTAAAAAAACTGCGTGTTCTGTTTCTTTTTTTCTTTAATTTTGCCTTCAATATCTATTTTCGATCGACATGGCTGAGTTATCTATAATAGAATATTATGAATATTTAAACAAGAAAAAACCCATTTCGTACTATATTTTAATTAATATAGCTTGTGATTTATAGTTCTTAATAATTCTCACTTTAATATAGTTAAAATGCATATTGATACTGGTTTCCTAGTAATTGCTTTTTAAATTAAAATACGCAAATTATCATTTACGAACACAAGTATCAATACACCATGAATACAAAACTACATACCGTATCCGTCGTAGTTTTTAAACAGTATGTTAATGCTGTAAATACTGTACACTCTACCAAGGTCAACTTTCCACCATACGCTGTTGTGAGGGTTGAATATTCCTATCTCTGTTGTTCTCGTACAAGTTGTTGTGTTTCCATCAACTGCGTTATTTGCATCATAATACATGTAACCACCTGGATAGGTTTGGGATTGAGTAGCAATTTTTCTGTAGGCCAGATCATCTGTACGAAAAAAATAAATCTCAAGATATATTGCGATATTTTGAGATAAATTTTGTTAATGTTTTCTGTTATAAGGAGTAAGTCACTGCGATGAACTTTCCTGATTTATGCAGTGTTTATGCAGTTTATGCTTCAACTTTTTTTGTCATTGTGTTGTGCCGTGTTGCTATTAATTAAACGTAAGTCTACTTATCTTTATCGGAACAACTGATTTTTTTCTTTAATAAAAGATATTACTCAACAAGTAGATTTTCAAATCGCTTTATGGATATTTTATTATATTTAAGCATGTCAAAATGTTTCTATTTAAATAAGATTGATTTGAAATATTCTTCAGCAGCTTTTTAATTAAAGTAGATGAAATTCCTGTTATTTTTTTATTATTATGATCCAAACTTCGATTTTGTAGACTACTTTGCATTTTAGTTACATGAAATTTGTTGTATCTGCATTAAATTAATTGATACAGAAATTATTACAAATATAAACTGAGTCACATACCATATGTAAATACAAAAGTTAATCCCACAAGATGTAAAAGAAATGTAATTATATCCATTGTTTCCGATTATTCAAAAACACGTCTTAACATATGCTTTTTATCCCGGAAGATTAAGAAAATACAGGACAACACCAATAATTATCGCTGGTCTTCTTGTGATAAAAAGACACTTCAACTTGAAAATTCGTACAGATAGCTTATCGAGCCTGTTTTTTCAAAATACACCCTTAGCATTTATGTCAACAGAATAAAAAAACCTTTACATATCAACAGGGCATGCTGATTTACCGAATTCATTTCATTGATTACATAATTAGTACTACACAGTTAAAGATTGATGTCCAAGTATATCGTATACTTATATAAAATATACTCTTCTCCGTCCTATGTGATATAAACTTAAAAATTCGCTTACCTGTGTGACGTAAACACAAGGTGTGTGATATAAAAAAAAATTCAGGGAAGTTCATTAGAGGTGGAATATAGACACGGAGCGATTTGTTTACAATAATCACTTACCGCATGATGTTTTTGATTGTTTTTCTTTCTTTCATATTTTTTATATGTATATGATATAAAAATCATAACATGGCAAATTTTATATCGCATTTTATATAAGCCCTCGTTCGCTGTATATCAGCCCTCGAGCCTGGCGGCTCCCGGTACCTTGTACAATAACTTCGCACAGTTCAGTGAAGACATTTTGAATTTCATATCCGTCAGGGTAGGTAACTCCATTAAGTCGCTCATTGTAAAAGATGACGTAACGCCCCTGTCCTGTACACGTGGTTGTAAAATTTAGGGGTGGTAACTGTGGTCCGTCCTTGTAGCACAGAGTTGAACCCTGTATATCATCAGTGGTTGATACATACAAAGAAAATCCAGCAAAACGTCCACGTTGTCGATAACCTACAGTATAGTGTTCCAATGCCATCCATTTCAGTCAACAGATGTTTAAATTTCTTAACAGAATTACAGAGGCACCTTCTGTTGTGTTTATCCTAATGGTTTACAAAATAAAGGTAACTTACATCTCTCTCTCTCTTAATCTATTGATTATAAAAAGTAGGTGGTAGGAGTTTTCAAAGTGAATCACATTATGTTTTAAACTGAGGGTTTTAACTGCTAAATCACAATTGTTTGTTATGTGCTTTGCTTAAACAGGGTTTGATTTCAAAACGATGTCAAGTATTCGTAATGATACATGATCACAGTGATAAGAATTTACAAAACTTAAAAAAAACTGCGTTTTCTGTTTCTTTTTTCTTTTAATTTTGCCTTCAATACCTATTTTCGATCGACATGGCTGAGTTATCTGTAATAGAGTTTAATGAATTTTTTAACAAGAAAAAAAAACTATTTCCTACTATATTTTAATAAATATAGCTTGTGATTTATAGGTCTTAATAATTCTCACTTTAATATAGTTAAAATGCATATTAATACTGGTTTCCTAGTAATTGCTTTTTAAATAAGAATCTGCAAATCATCATTAACGAACACCATTATCAATATACTATGCATACAAAATTACATACCGTATCCATCGTTGTTTTCAAACAGTATGGTAACGCTGTAAATGCTGTACATTCTACCAAGGTCAACAATCCACCATACGGTGTTGTGCAGGTTGTAGATTCCTATCGCACTTCCGGAAATGGCAGCGAGCGACAGGTGCGTGTAAACACAAGCTCCGCAATTTTACAGGCATATTCTTTATATTGCCTTGCTTTTGAGTGAATGGAATAATTGGATCAACGATATGTAACGGTGATTTTGTGCTCCACATTTATTTTGAAGCAGGGAACAAGTGGTATGTACATTATCTACCATCTACATTTATCGGTAGTCGTTGAGCACTAGTCGAACACTCATACGTAACGCCTTTGCATGGCTCAGAGAACACGGGCTGCGAGTAAATCTGCCCCAGTGAAATCTCCTGTTCATTTATCTACGGATAACTCACTGAATAAAAGCATGGGCAACGAAAAGAAAATTTCGAACTCTCAGGATGATGTATTGAGAGATATAGTTGCGGAATTGAAAAACTTTAAGGAATGTGTCGGCAAGACAGTAAAAAATGATGAATTAAAAACAGTCATAACATCGACAATAAAAGAAATTTTAAATGACCACAAAGTGGAAATGGAAGAGTTGTGGGACGAAAAAAATAAAACACTCATCGATATCATAGATGCCCCAAAAAATGAAATTGAAAACTTAAAATCAAAAATTCATGAAATGACAACAGAAAATGAAGAGTTAAAAAAAATGGCACAATCCGCAATGAGTAAGGCCAATTGGAACGAACAGTATTCGCGGAAAAACAACATTAAAGTCCATGGGGTGAAAGAACAAGCGGCCGAGAATACCAAAGCTGTTGTGCAAACTTTGATCAAGGAAAATACGAATGCGACCCTGAATGATGAAGACATCATTGCTATTCATCGTATCCCAGGAAGAAAAGGCTACGATCGACCGATCTTAGTAAGACTAAAAAACAACAATTCAAAATCGGCTATAATGAAACAACGATCGGAGATTAAAAGGAAATCTAAGGGTGCATATCGTCTCAGTGATGATGTAACAAAACTTAACTCCGATCTCATCAACAAATTGGCAAAGAATGACCAAATATCGTCCGCCTGGTATTTTAATGGACATGTTTATGGCCAGGTTGGAGGGGTTAAAGTCATCTTTGACATTTATGACGATGTGGAAGCAAAAATCGGTGACATTATGTTCTGTAAGAATTCCGGATAAAAGTGTTCCGTACTGATGGGCCGTCCGATTAGTGACACATGGTGACTTCCGGTAACATTCTACGTATATTATTTTGACTGATAATAGGTTGCCTGTATATATGCAGGAGCGTGTGTGCTGTCATCACAATGTATATGCTTTTTACTTGTCCTTTCCCTAATATACTTTTTCTTTATCCTCTTTTCTTAATCTTCAATCTTTTCTTTCAATCTCAAATGCATTCGAGTCCCGGTTCCGGTGAGTATCATTTATCGAATTTGAAGAACCTCTTATTTTTGCTACCTAATGGTTAAGATAATATCCGTTAATTGTCAAGGGCTTGGCGACGTTGCAAAGCGCAGGGATGTTTTTAATTACTTGAGATCATTGAAATATAATTTATATTGTTTGCAGGACACACATTTTACAAAAGATAATGAAAATGAGGTCAGAAATTTATGGGGATCTCAATGCTATTTCAGTTCCTTTTCTTCAAATTCTAGAGGAGTTGCTGTCCTTGTAGATAATAATTTTGATTTCAAGGTTCTTGCTGAAAAAGGTGATATTGATGGGAATTATTATTACTTAAGATATCTATAGAAAGCCATGATGTATTATTATGCAATATTTATGGTCCAAATACGGACACCCCGCAATTTTATGAAAATATACAAATGCACATTGATGATATGCAATGCCAGAATGTTATCTGGTGTGGAGATTTTAATTTGGTTTTAGATCCTACTATAGATTGTTATAATTATAAGGGTATAAATAACCCAAAAGCTAGAAATAAGGTTTTAGAGATTATCGAGACTTACGCATATATAGATCCTTTTAGACAGTTACATGAAGACTTACGTAGATATACATGGAGGAAACGATCCCCTCTTAAGCAAAGCAGATTAGATTTTTTTTTGATATCTGAATCATTGTTGTCTAGTTTAGAAACATGTACAATAGAATCCAGTTACAGGTCAGATCATTCGGCCATAAGTATATCACTTGTCTTTAATGATTTTAAGAAAGGAAAAGGGCTGTGGAAATTTAATAACTCCTTACTGTATGATAATGATTATTTAGAGTGTATTAGAGATTTTATACTTCAAGTTAAGAAACAATATGCTTTACCAGTTTATAATATAAACAATTTACACCAGTTGCCAGATGAAAATATTCTTTTCACCATTAATGATCAGTTATTCCTTGAAACATTGTTAATGGAAATACGAGGTAAAACTATTTCTTATTCATCATATATTAAAAAGAAAAAAGATAAACAGGAAAAAGAATTGGTGAAAGAAATTAAAGACATTGAAAAGAATATTTCTGAAAGCAATGTAGATTTACTATATAACAAAAATCAGGAATTAGAAAAGCTTAGAAAACATAAATTACAAGGCAATTATATTAGAAGTAGAGCAAAACGGATTGAAGAAGGAGAAAAACCATCAAGTTATTTTTGTAAACTGGAGTCCAGGAATTTTATTAGTAAGATTATACCAAAATTGGAGTTGGATTCAGGGGAGGTAATATATGACCAGACAAAAATCCTGACTGAAACTAAAAGCTTTTATACAAAATTATATGAAAACAAGTTAGATAATGTCAACTTTGGTTTAAATAATGAATTAATATATGCTGACATTCCTAAATTGTCCGAAACGGAATCAGATTCTTTAGAGGGTGAAATTACTTTTAGTGAGTCTTCAAAAACACTTTCTAGTATGAAAGCTAATAAATCACCTGGATCTGATGGTTTTTCTTCAGAATTTTTTAAGGTTTTTTGGAAATACATTGGTGTTTTTGTTGTTAGATCTATAAATTATGGATATAAAAATAATATATTATCAGTCACACAAAGACATGGTGTAATTACTTTGCTACCTAAAGGTGACAAAGCTAGACACTATATTAAGAACTGGCGTCCTATAACTTTATTAAATACTGTGTACAAAATTGCATCTGGGTGTATTGCTGCTAGATTAAAAAAATATTTACATAAAATTATAAATCCAGATCAAACTGGATTTATGTCTAATAGATATATTGTAGAAAATACAAGGTTAATATATGACATAATGCAATATACTGAAGATGAAGAAATTCCCGGTCTTTTATTGCTTATCGACTTTGAAAAGGCTTTTGATACCTTATCTTGGAATTTTATACAACAAACTTTCGATTTTTTTAACTTTGGTCCCACTATTAGACAGTGGGTTAAGATTTTTTATACAAACATAACATCTGCGGTTAATCAAGGTGGCACTCTCTCTGAAACTTTTAATATTCTGAGGGGGTGTAGACAAGGAGATCCATTATCCCCTTATATATTCCTGATTTGTGCAGAAATTTTGGCGATACAAATTAGAAAAAATGAAAAAATTAAAGGTATAACAGTTGGTAATATAGAAAAAAAGATTTCGCAACTTGCAGATGACACCTCGATTATCCTGGATGGAAGTGAAGAAAGTTTATTAGAAACCATTTCTACATTACATAGATTCTCGGAAATGTCCGGCTTGTGTATAAATTATTCAAAAACTCATACTGTATGGATAGGTTCCAAAAAAAATAGTAATGATATACTTATTTCTAATAGCAAGTTGAATTGGGGATCTACTAAATTCACCTTGCTTGGAATAAATTTTGATGTTGATTTGCTAAATATGCCTAGTATTAACTATGATCCAAAACTGGTTAAAATTAAGTCTATCCTTAAACAGTGGGAGAAAAGACATTTAACTCCCATTGGCAAGATTACAGTTATTAAGACATTAGTGCTGCCTTTGTTGAATCATATACTAATGTCTATCCCAAACCCATCTGTCTTTTATTGTAAAGAATTAGAAAAGCTAATTTTTTCATTTATATGGAATGGCTCAACTCACAGAATAAAGAGGGATGTTCTTGTTCAAAAATATGAAGAAGGTGGTCTAAAGATGATAAATATCAAAGCATTTATATCCTCCATGAAATTATTCTGGGTGAGACAGCTTATTGTTACAAACAGGGGGTTGAGTCAATTCATACTTAATTTTAATCAAAATAAATTTACATCATGTGGTATTGAATACATTAATATACTTTTGAAATCATTAAAAAACAAGTTCTGGATAGATGTGTTTAAGGCATGGGTTGACCTGCATAATATATTAAAGTCTGGTGCAACTGCAGACTCACCTTTATTTTATAACCCTTTGATCCATATTGGAGGGAAATCTTTTTTTAATAAACAACTATTTGATAATAATATTAGATACATCAATGATATCATTGAGGAAGGTAGTACTTTTCTTAGTTTTGATAAGTTTTGTGATATGTATACGAATGTAAAGGTCAACTTTTTAGAATATGCAAGTATAATCCATGCTGTAAAGACATACATCAGAAAATTGGGTGAAAACCAAACTTTAAGAAAATTAGCAAACCCGCTTATTAGAGAAAACATACATAAAGTTATGAAATGTAAAAAGTCAAAGTTTTTTTTATGATATTTTAAACAATAATACCTCTGTGACAACAGGTAAAAGAAGGTGGAATGAATTATTAGATATAGAGGACATGGAATGGAAATTAATCCATAAACTACCTTTCATAATAACAAAAAACTGTAAACTTCAATGGTTCCAATACAGAATAATTAACAAAATTTTAGCAACAAACTCTTTTTTATTCAAAATTAAAAAAATAAACTCTAAAATGTGTACCTTTTGTCACCGAGAAGAGGAAACTATAGAACATATACTGTGGGATTGTGAATGTGTTCAATCCTTTTTAGAACATTTTAAACATTATTTAGAAGAAAAAATCAATTTTCAGGTTACATTTACCAAGAAAACTTTCATTCTAGGCATCCTTGGTAAAAACAAAGATATCCTTAATATCATTTTTATACCCCCCGCAAACAAAGTTTGGGGGGGTATATAGGAATCACCTTGTCCGTCCGTCCGTCTGTCCGTCTGTCTGTCTGTCTGTCCGTCTGTCTGTGCATTCGTGTCCGGTCCATATCTTTCTTATGGAGAAACATTGGAAGTTCTTACTTCACACAAAGATTGCTTATGACCTAAGGGTGTGTCATGATCTTGACCCAAAGTCATTTGGGCAAGGTCACTGGCAGAAAAAGTGCAAAATTCGTGTCCAGTCCATATCTTTCTTATGGGGAAACTTTGGAAGTTCTTACTTCACACAAAGATTGCTTATGACCTAAGGGTGTGTCATGACCTTGACCCAAGGTCATTTGGGCAAGGTCAAGGTCACTGGCAGAAAAAAATGCAAAATTCGTGTCCGGTCCATATCTTTCTTATGGGGAAACATTTGAAGTTCTTTCTTCACACAAAGATTGCTTATGATTAAAGGGTGTGTCATGACCTTGACCAAAGGTCAATTGAGAAAGTTCAAGGTCATTGTTTCAAAAAAGCTAAATTCTGTCTGTGTCATGTCTTGTATTAATGGAAATATTAGAAGCTAAAAATTAACAGTTTTCAAAAATAAAGCAGTTGTTATTGATAGAAAATGGACAGTGAAATCGATTCATCCAATATTTTCTATAATAGCAAAAATACACGCGTAATGATTTTTTTCTTAGCGGGGGGTATCAATTGTGAGCTTGCTCACAGTACCTTTAGTTCTTTGGTTAAAGTACTATATTTACACAGCAAGGTGTACCGAGAAACGGTTGAGTGTTTCTTATGCAATGTCGTCTTTAAAGCTCTTTTATGAAACACAGAAATTTATTTCTTATAAAAATGGTGAAAATGAGATTTTTGATACTCATTGGAACATCTGGAATACAATTTTTACTTGAATTTTATCTCTCTCTCTCTCTCTCTCTCTCTCTCTCTTTCTCTCAATAAAAAAAAAATTTGCACTTCTGAATAATTATATTTAAAGCATCATAATCATGCGTTGTATTTCTGCAGAATGTGTGAAATAAAAAAAAAAAAAAAAAAAAAAATAATTCCTATCGCTACTGTTCTCATACAAGTTGCTGTGTTTCTATCAACAGCGTTATTTGCATCATAATACATGTAACCACTTGGATACGTGTAGGTTTGGGTTTGAGTAGCGATTTTTTTTGTAGGCCAGATCACCTGTACGAAAAAAATAAATGCGATGGCGTTTTTTGTTTAATGCAATGGCACTTTTTGCCATTTATACCGTTTTCTGCTCCTTTTAGAAAAACGGGCCTATCTTAACCGGAACAACTGATTTTTACTTCTTTTTTGAACAAAAAATAAGATATTACTCAAGAAGTAGATCTTAAAATCGTTTTATAGATATGTTATTATGTTTGTTTAATTATATTTAATGATGTCCAAATTTTTCTATCTGAACAAGTTTGCATTTAAATATTCTTCATCAGCATTTTAATTAAAGTAGATGAAATTCATGTTATTTTTTTTTATTGTTATGATCTATAGAATTGATTTTATGATTTCCAAATTTATTTTCCAAATTTATCAGAACAGGTTTTTCATTTCTTCCAATTTCGTCAGGACATATTATTTTCGTTATGTGATGCAAGGCCGCCATACCTGTAAGAACCGTAGACTACGGCGTAGTGAAGTTTGAACTGTTTATTTAATAATAATAGATGTATCAGAAAATAATCAAGGTAATTACCATTTGCATTGTTGTTATACACAGTAATAATTTTTTGCGTTTCCCCCCATAGTGTATTTTTGTCGTTTAAACAAGTTTCGATATGTAAACAAAAAGGGTGTGGAACATCGGTCAAGTCTAAATTTTCTACGCTAATACTTTCGTACATTGTTTGTTTATTACATCAAATATCATCAGGTCAGGCATCATTATTATTATCATGGCTAATCTAATTTTTCTGTCAGATGTATACGTGTACATCATAGTAAGTTTCGTAATTTTACTTTTTATTGTAGTCAATCTTTTCCTACATTGATAAATAAAAGGAACGGAAATGAATTGGCTGATGCGATACAAAGAAGCAGTTCATAGTATTACACGATCCAAACTTCGATTTTGTAGACTTTGCATTTTAGTAACATGAAATTATTTGTATTAACAATAAAGTAATACATTTAAAAAAAACAATTACAAATATAAACTTAGTCACATACCATAGGTAAATACAAAAGTTAATCCCACGAGATGTAGAAGAAATGTAATTATATCCATTGTTTTCGATTATTTTAACAAAACGTCTAAGCATATGCTTTTGATCACGGAAGATAAAGGAAATATAGGACAGCACCAAAAATTATCGCTGGTCTTCTTGTGATAAAGAGACACTTCAATTTGATAATTCAAAGTACACTCTAAAAATTTATGTCAACAGAAATAAAATTTAAATATTAGCAGGACATGCTGATTTACCGAATTAATTTCATTGATAACATAATTACTAACCTTACTTTTACACTTATTTAGACATTAAAGTAATTGTTAAATAGGCCCCACAGGACATCTTAGTATTTAGTTACATAATTCAACCTGTTAATCTTTTTTTCTTTTTAATATATGATGAATAAGAAATAATTTTACCTCGTATTTCCATTAACAATGTTTCATGGAATAACTGATCATTAATAGTGAAAAGGATATTTTCATCTGTCAGCTGGTGTAAATTGTTTATACAACAACGATTCAGATAAAAAAAAATCTAATATGCTTTACTTAAGAGGGGATCGTTTCCTCCATGTATATCTAGGATCTATATATGCATAAGTCTTCATCATTTCTAGAACCTTATTTCTAGCTTTCGGGTTATTTATACCTTCATAATTATAACAATCTAGAGTAGGATCTAAATCTAAATTAAAATCACCACACCAAATGACATTCTGGCATTGCATATTATCAATGTGCATATGTATATTTTCATAAAATTGCGGGCTGTCCGTATTTGGACCATAAATATTACATAATAATACAACATGGCTTTCTATAGATATCTTAAGTAATTAAAAAATCCCATCAATATCACCTTTTTCAGTGAGAACCTTTAAATCAAAATTATTATTTACAAGGACAGCAGCTCTTCTAGAATTTGAAGAAAAGGAACTGAAATAGCATTGAGATTCCCATAAATTTCTGACCTCATTTTCATTATCTTTTGAAAAAGGCGTGTCCTGCAAACAATATAAATTATATTTCAATTATCTCAAATAACTAAATACATCCCTGCGCTTTTCAATGTCGCCAAGCCCTTGACAATTAACGGATAATATCTTAACCACTAGGTAGCAAAATAAGAGATTTTTCAAATTCGATAAAAGATACTCACCGGAACCGGGACTCAAATGCATTTAAAATTGAAAGGAAAAATTGAAGATTAAGAAAAGAGGGTGAAGAAAAATTACATTTGGAAAAGGATAAGTAAAAAGCATATATATTGTAATGTCAGCACACACGTTCCTGCATATATACAGGCAATATATTATCATTAATACACGTAGAATGTTTCCGGAGTCACCATGTGTCACTAATCGGACGGCCCATCAGTACTAAACACTTTTATCCGGAATTTTTAAGGAACATAATGTCACCGGTTTCTGCTTCCACTTCGTCATAAATGTCAAAAATGACTTTAACCCCTCTAACCAGAGCATATACATGTCCATTAAAATACCAGGCGGACAATATTTGGTCATTCTTTGGCAATTTTTTGATGAGGTCGGAGTTAGGTTTCGTCATCACTGAATCGATAAGCACCCTTTAAATTTCCTTTTAATCTCCGAACGTGATTTCATTATAGCCGATTTTGCATTGTTGTTCTTTAGTCTTACTAAAATCGGTCGGTCATAGCCTTTTCTGCCTGGGACACGATGAATCGCAATGATATCTTCATCATTCCGGGTCGCATTCGTATTGTCTTTGATCATAGATTGCACAACAACATTGGTACTCTCGCCCGCTTGTTCTTTCACTTTTGTTTCAAAGAATTGGTGTTAGAAATTCAAGATATTGAGAGGAATATTTCTGAAGGCAATGTAGATTTACTATATAACAAAAATCAGGAATTAGAAAAGCTTAGAAAACATAAATTACAGGGCAATTATATAAGAAGTAGAGCAAAATGGATTGAAGAAGGAGAAAAACCATCAAGTTATATTTCTAAACTGGAGTCCAGGAGTTTTATTAGTAAGATTTTACCAAAATTGAAGTTGGATTCAGGGGAGGTAATATATGACCAGACAGAAATCCTGACTGAAACTAAAACTTTTATGCAATATTAAATGAAAACAAGTTAGATATTGTCAACTTTGTTTCAATAATTAATTAATATATGATGACATTCCTAAACTGTCCGAAACGGAATAAGATTCTTTAGAGGGGGAAATTACTTTTAGTAAGGCTTCAAAAACACTTTCTATTGTGAGGCTTCAAAAACACCTTCTATTATGAAAGCTAATAAATCACCTTGATCGGATGGTTTTTCTTCAGAATTTTTTAAGGTTTTTTGGAAATACATGGATATAAAAATTATATATAATCAGTCACACAGAGACATTGTGTAATTACTTTGCTACCTAAAGGTGACAAAGCTAGACACTATATTAAGAACTGGCGTCCTATAACTTTATTAAATACAGTGTACAAAATTGAATCTGGGAGAATCGCTGCTAGATTAAAAAATATTTACATAAACTTGGACATTTATTGTCTTCCTCTGTCATGAGGGTACATGTAAGTGGCTACAAAAAGAAAATAAGCCGTCTTACAAATTATTACATAAAACAGACAATTCATAAGCAAATCACAAGTTATGCAATAGCCAATCCACGATATACATTATGCCAAATTATGAAAATACACGAAAACGGAGTTTTATGACCTTTAAACAAATTACATTCAATTTTTATACTGTACTATATCGTTTGAAGTTTTCACTTGATATAAACAAAATTGTTACTAAAATAATGTTATATAATATATTCTACCCAGATTTTACATGATGTCAACGCAATGTGCGTTTGTGCACTTTTCTATGATTTACACCAATTATGCAAATATAAAGGATTAACAAAGAATGACACTTAGCGTTCACAATATTTAGACAGCGACTGACATTTTGCATAAGAAAAAACTTGCTCTTTTGGCCTGTATACAACACAGAGATGGCAATTATTCCTAAAAACAAATGCGGGGGTCTTTCCGGATGTACACAACAAACAGAACAAGGACAATGTAAAATTCAAAACCTGGACAGATATATTCCGTATCATTACATTATCGTAGTTTTTGTATGTAAGTAGCGTGCGTTTGATGTGAGATTTTAAAAGATTAGTGCGATTGTTTCTCGACTTGTTGCAATAATGCTGTTGTCATAGGAAAAATCCCATCGTGAGCCCTGGACCGGTAAATGTCCGAGTAAAAGTAAACTGGCGACTTCGAGAGAATAATGACGTATATCTCCGTTATTTTGAGACCCATCAACTTGAAATTCGGCATGAGTGTATCTCGGACAATACTTTTATGAAAAATTCATGCATAATTCGAGTGTTTTAAAATTAATTGATTTATTAGGCTTTAAAGCGAGCTGGTAGTTTTTTTATCTGGGTCAGAGTTCGACCCCTTTCTTTATTTATGGTAACATTGAAATTAGTGTTAAAACGGGCTTGGCCCCTGTGGTTAACCCCGAGTGTAATCTAAAGTTAGCAAGGGAAATACTAAAGACGATACTATAAAATAATTCCTGGTAACAATATACCTATATCATAACTCTTCATACGTACATTAACATAACTCTTGTCCCTCATGCTGGCCTGCACCTACCTTTAACATGATTCTACTCCGCGTCGAAAACAAATCGAAGTATGTGATCAGACTTCACGACAAGATCCGATTTCTGGTGGAGCTTCTTCGTCCCCGAGACAACGTTTAACCAGTATAAAATGGACAAAGCCATGTAAATATGTATCGGTGTGCTATATGCGACGCGTGTACTATACCGTATATCCGGTAATTTTCTCGATGATCTAATTTTCGGTATATCTTTTAAGTCGAAAGTAAATTATATCATGTATGAATTTTCTATAAGAAACTTTTTAAATCGCAAATAAAAATGTTACTGATTTTCCCCAATTTCGCAAATTTTGTGACACGCTCATAAATATTATGGCTGGGTTTGTTTATCTCAAGAAGCACAGGTCACGTTAAATCTCGCGAAGTTTCACACTCCCGTGTTCTCTCCCTAATATCAAATTCCACGCACTTTTTCATGGCAGGAGAATACTAACGTAAAATACATTAGTCAATGCATTATTTTACAAACAGAATATGCACATAGAATAAGAAATAAATGCATCAATCCAAAGTCCACGAAAGGAATAATACATATCGGCCACGAGTTTCAGGTGTGCAATCGTGTGTAACGAATTCAAAGGGTTTATATACCAGAAGCTTGTAACATAAAGCATGCTTAGATTTTGACTTATGTATGGTCATAAGTAGGACTTAGGCGGAATCTTAAGACCTACACAAGGCCTGCTTAAGTACGTCTTATACCGTAACATAAAGTAAACTTAACAATGTTTCATTTAGGTCATGCTTATCTTAAAAGTAAAAACCTATTTTTCATTCCCTTTTGTCGAATTTGAAGGCATTGGTTTTTATATAGGTACACCTGCCTAACATCTTTATATTAGATGGGGGTGGATGTAACATTGAAGGTGGCATGAGTAAAATTTTTAAAAAGCTCAAAGCGATGGATCTTGGACAATATATTCTGACTATTGTTGCTGCTTGTTTGTTTTGACGAATATTCATTATTTAAGTCGTTCTCGAAGACTGCCTGTGGCATAATATCGCTGTACTGTTTTATGTTTTATTTGGGCACAAACCTCTCGGAAGAGGGTAAAAAACTACAAATAAGATAACACACATTTAGACACAATCAATACACAATTTCACAACAAAAATACTGACAAATGACAATGTTGACTAGACTTATTAAAGCTGTAATTAGGACTTGTTAACAGACTTTTAGGATAAAAACAATGACAAATTACTCTAAACCATTACTGTGTTAATATATAAGAATGACCTTAATTGTCCGCCATATTTACGACGACCCAGTTACAAATACAGATGATAGAAATGCAGAAATATGCAAATTATACAGAATGTTTACAAACTACACACAGCGTTCATAATATTTAAAGAGTATTCGATCATTTAATAGACAAAAAGAAGACATGGCAACAAAACTTACTCCATGAGGGGACAAAACACGCCAACATTGTAAACCACGTTGTGTAGATAAAGACTGGGTGGAAACAAACAATAAAAACTAAAATTGAAACACGGGGACGGATATTTCCGGACACTACACTCCCCCTCTGATTTCTACTAGAAATCACTACTTTTTAAAACAAATTAACTGTTAGTTAGAATGCATTCTTATGAAGAAAATAGCACACATATATAACTGTATAGTAATGTCATTACACTTCCAAAAGCGTGACAAGTTCTGGAATCGGTCTCACATATGTAGAGCGTACACCGTCCTTCACAACGCATATCTCGACTTTCCGGACGCGACCATCATCACTTGGGAATGTTCTTTTCACAATGTCCATGGGCCAGTCATTACGCGCACTTCCACTGTCCTTCATCAAGATGACATCCCCAGTCTTCAAGTTTTGACGGTCTTTCTTCCACTTTGACGCACCTGGAGGGTATGTAAATATTCGTTTCTCCATCTTTTCCAAAATTCCTCAGCTAGTTTTTGTACTCGCTTCCAGTATGCACGTATGTCCTTTGGTCCAAATTTTGGAAATGGTCCAATGTCTGCCGAAGTCTTCATCGTTAGCAAGATGGATGGTGTAAGTAGACTCGGAGATTCAGGATCTGATGACACAGGAAGTAGCGGTCTGTTTTTCACTATGGCTGATACCTCTGCCATGAAAGTGACTAAGACATCATGGGTAAGTTCAACTCGATTCTGAAGTAACATAGAGTCAAGTATTCTGCATGATACTCCTATTAAGCGTTCCCATGCTCCTCCCATGTGGGAGGCATGACGTGGGTTAAATATCCAAGACGTTCCTGAATTGGATAGAAAGGTACCAACGGGTCCCTTTTCCACAAACTCTGCATTGATGGACAGGTCCTGTGTAGCCCCAATGAAGTTGGTCCCACGATCAGACCTAAACTGCACTACTGGTCCTCTAATGGCTATGAAGCGTCTCAAGGCATTGATAAATGCCGCACTTTATAACTCTTCTATGACTTATATATGTATAGCTCTAGTCACCATACATGTAAATAATAAAGTCTTTGTCCTTTAATATTCCGCCAACTCGTAAGAGACCGTCTGGACCGAGCACTGGTGTCAAAGATAAGATTGAGCTTCTTTTCAGTGACCTTCCCTCTTTAATGGCTTGATTCTCAGGTCCAGAGGCTTCCTTCTGAACCATTTGAATTATGTAATGCTCCGTTTCCGAGATAATATTTGTGTCAACATTTTAGTAGTGTTTACTCCCTTGTACTTCCTGATGAAGTTCTTCAAATATGCTACTTTTCGCACAAGTTTTCTCCAGCCCGAAAACCTTGTAACATTGACACCTGCATGCATAGGTTTCTTGTCCTGCGACTCTTCAGTTTTACAGCACTTCACTTAAGGTTGCAACTCTTTATCTGTCTCTGGTTCAATGAGGGGGTACTGATACATTAGATGTTAAATCTATCAAAGGGTCTGGCCCTTTGATCCACTTATTGTTCGCTAGTTGACATGCTCTGACGCTTCTCGTTGCGACGTCTGCTGGGTTCAGTTCAGATGCTATGTACTTCCACTGCGAGGGTTGGCTTGACATTCTGATGCGACTCACTCGATTTCCAACATAAAAGTAGAACCTTCTATTCTCGTTTGTTATGTACCCGAGTACAACTTAACTGTCAGAGTAGTAAGAAAAATCTTCTCTGTCTATCTTCAACTGCTCATGAATGACATCAGCTAACTGAACCGCTAGAACAGCAGCACATAACTCGAGTCTAGGTACTGTGTGTCCACTAGATGGAGCAACCTTTGCCTTTCCCATAAGAAAGCTTGTAGTGCATGAATCTGGATCGCTGCCATACAACTTTAAGAATGCGACTGCTGCAATGGCTTCTTTTGATGCATCTGCGTAGATGTGCACCTCTCGCTTCTGTGCGCCTTTAAATGACTGGGAACTATACTGTCTGGGAATCTGGAACTCCTCCAACTCCGGCAACGACTGCACCCAAGATTTCCATTCCTTGTAGAGAGAGTCAGGTAAGGGGTCATCCCAGTCCAACTCTGATGAGGAAGAGATCATGTTTCTCAGCAATATCTTGCCTTTGATTATAACTGGTTGTGCAAAACCTATCGGGTCGTAAATACTATTGATGATCGACAATGATCCACGTTTGGTGAACGGTTTCTGCTCTTCTGATACTTTGAATAGGAAGACATCTGAATTGGTATCCCATAGAAGTCCTAGACTTCTCTGTAGTGGTAGTGATGCTGTACCAAGGTCGAGATCCTTCAGGTTCTTGGCTAGGTCCTCTGACGGAAATGAGTCGAGGAGTGTTCGGCTATTTGAGGCAAATTTGTGGAGCCTCAACTTCCCTCCTTCGTTGAGTGCATCCTTGGTCCTGAGTACGAGGCTGATGGCTTCTTCTTCACTGTTACATGACAATAGCCCATCGTCAACGTAGAAATTATTGTTTATGAGTTCCTTTACATCGCTGGATGGTTCCACTGATTTTCTGAGACCATAAGTGGCCACGGAGGGAGAGGGACTATTCCCAAAGACGTGCACTGTCATACGATATTCTGTGAGTGGGCGGTTAAGATCATTATCCTCGTGCCAAAAAAATCTCAAAAAGTCTCTGTGTTCGGGGGTTACTTTGAAATTATAGAACATTTGTTCTACATCCATTGTCACAGCTATAGCTTCCTCTCTGAATCGCATAAGAATTCCTAGCAAGCTGTTGCTAAGATCAGGTCCTTTGAGCAGCACATCGTTAAGAGATACGTCGTGGAACTTGGCTGAAGAATCAAAAACCATTCTTATGCTGTCTGGCTTTTTGGGATGGTATACTCCGAAGAGCGGCAGATACCAGCATTCACTTCCTTCATCCGACGCTGGGGCCTTTTCTGCATAGTCATTATCAAATAACTTCTGCATAAAGTCTGTGACATGCTGACGATTTTGTTCATTGTGCTTCAGACTTGCGTCAAAGAATCTGGCACGTCGTTCAGCTGCTTCCCTGTTGTTTGGTAACGTTCTCCGTGTGGATCGGAAAGGGAGTGGAGCCATCCATTGTCTTTGATCTGTTTTCTGTATTCCAGAACTTATAATCTTGAGGAAGTCTTTATCTTCAACTGACAATCCTGGCTTCTCATCCTGCTCAGTCCTTCTAAAAACTGAGTCAAAGTCAATCTTGATCTCACTATTACACGGAATCATCGTGGTGGGACGCCCATTACTTAAGATGGCGGTCTTGTTGACGTTGACAACGTCCGGACTATGAACTGTTCCGAGGCAGACGTTTCCAATGATAACCCACCCAAGTGGCAATTGTTGTCCATAAGGTAAGTCGTTTTTCCCAATTCTGTGATCCAACACATGATGTGCCATAATGAGGTCACGACCAATCAGTAACTCTATGTTGATGCGTTCATCTACTTGTGGTATGAAGTGTGCGACATCCTTCAAGTGTGTAAAAGATTGTGCCACTTCAGGTGACGGTATTTCTTCTCTGTTATTAGGAATATCATTGCACTCGATCAAATCAGGTAGCTGCAAAGCACAAGAACCATCGATCGATTGCACCACATACCCAGAAGCTCTGCGTCCAGATGTGTTGAATCTACCAGCGCAAGAGGACAAGACATATTCCATCTCACTTCCACATTCTCCGAAGGCGTTGAAGAACTGTGAGACTGCTAGAGATCGGCTACTATGTTCGTCTATCATGCAATAGAGTTCTCTAGGTAAGTTTTTTCTTCCTTGAGGGTACACTCTCACTAGTATTCTTTTGGCACATGATTTTGATGTGTTTCCACGAGTGTTGCAAATTTTGGTACATTTGCTCATCACATTCACTGCTTGAGTAGAGTTCTCCCCCTCGTGAGCTTTCACAGGTGGAGACATCCTTGAGTCCTGGTGAAGTGCTGATGGGTGCTTTGTAGAGTTACAAATGTCCCATTTCACAGTCACTTTACAGTTCGCTTGTATATGTTTCCATGGTCCACAGCTCTTGAAACAGAGGCCATTTTCTCTGATGAAATCCTTCCTTTCTTGTAGCGGCCTTGTGCGAAATTGCCGACATGCTTTGAGTGTGTGGTTGGTGCCATGGACTGGACAGCTCTCTGTGGTCACATCTGTTTTCCTAGAATATATCTATGTCTTGGTAAAACCTGTCCCTCTGATGCGCTTAAGTCCAACACCCTGCTGTGCATTATTGGTAGTGTCATAAATGAAACTGGGATCATTGCGGATCTTTGCAATATTGTTCACAAACGTAGCAAAGACAGAAAATGGTGGATAAACTACACTGTGTTTCTGTTTATACTTGTTTGCTTCATTCGTCCACTTTTCCTGAATGTTTGTGGGTAACTTTTTGACAATTGGGTTTATGCCTACTGACGAATCATAATATACGAAGAGTTTCGTGTACTTCTCGTCTTGCATAATGGATTCTACCTCCATGATAGTATCTGCCAGTTGAAACAGTGAACTGTGAACTGTCTGTATTCTTTAAGGTAGGAAAAGCTGCAACTCTGTTCTTCAGGGAAGATTCAATACACTCTGGGCTTCCATATCTCGAATCAAGCCCCTCCCATATCAGACCCAATGCTCTAGAGGAATCACGAGGGTTTGCTGAACGAATGTTGAGGGCCTGCTGCTTCGATTTCACTTCAAGATTCTGAATCAAGAGGTCAAGTTTTTCCATTGTGGAAGCACCAAGTTCATCAGTCACATTTTCAAATGTAGACTTCCAGACAAAGTAGTGTCCTGGAACATCATCAAAGGTAGAAAGTATTGTGGATATAAGCTGCTTTTTTGCTAACAACTTAGCCAGTTCATTGGTTTCACTTAAAACGTTTCTATCTTGATTAACAGCAACAAACTCTGGACCGTTTGGGTTTAACAGTGTTTGCATTTTCTCTGTTGGCGTAGTATGTTCAATATGCTTAGTGCGTGGCTGTGGCAATTCCATTGATGAACGCGGAATATATTCAATATGGTCAGGGCGTACACTGGTGTTAAGGTTAACCGGTTCACTTGGTCTGTCTGTAGATTCAAAGTGATTGTGATGTTGAACTGTACTAGTGTTCAGAAGTTCTCTTGGATTTTCTGTATATTGACCAGTAGTTTCATCAGGATCCTGAGGATTGGGCTGCTCAATTGCGCACGCATTGTCTTCCTTCTCACCCAGGTCATCTTCAACTGTGTCCTCTTCACATGGTGGTATGTAGCTTTCTCCAAGAGAGTCATAATCAAGAACCATCTTAATAGCACTTAGACTTGATTTTGCTGCATCAAATTCTTTCTTGACCGAAAGTAAGCACTAGGCTGCCTTTATCTCTGCTTCTTTTCTCATCAACTCTGCTTCTTCCTTAGCGTATTTAAGCTTTGTGCGGGCTTCTTCAACTTTCGCTGTGTGTTGGAGTATCACAGATGTGAGATGTGACGATGCGGAGATGTGGCTGTGTCCGGACATCTGTGATTTCGCCCTAGAAACTGGAAGTATGGAGTTCAACTGTTTCAATACTGTTGAAACTTTTTCTTGCAGTACATTTGCAATAAGTGCCCTCGAGGTTTCCTCTCTCTTAGCAGCTTCATGTCGCTGACCCTGTAAGGAAGCCGCATATTCTCCCGAAGCTTTTTCATATTGTATCATAAATTTGGTGAGCGAGGTTTTGTACATCTTGGCCCGTTCGAGGTTCATGACAGGATTTTCAGCAATGTCCATAAAAATGGAATCGATGTCTCTCTTAATGTTTCCCAATTTAGAAACGTGTCTATTTACTTTCTTATCGAATTCTTCCATCGCTACTGAAGTGATGGTCCTGGATTGTCTTAATGCCGGAGCATCCACCATACTGTCGACGAGTCTGTGTCCGGGTAATGGATTTTTTATTGTACTGTTTTATGTTTTATTTGGGCACAAACCTCTCGGAAGAGGGTAAACAAGAGGCCCATGGGCCACATCGCTCACCTGAACAGCAGTTCCTTGTAACATTACATTTCGTAGCATATGCTTTTTCTATTTAAACATTGAACCCCTTTCTGGGGACCCAGTAATGGTCCGAGGTTTATGGTTGGCTTGAACAACATAAATAGTAACATAGGAATGAAAATGTGTAGCACTGCGGTGGGACCGCACGAACACAACCTGAAAAACTGAACGTAGAAGAGTTCCACTTCAAGAGGAATAACTCTCAGACTGTACAGAACATTAAGAAAGATAACTCTTGGTTCCACTACATTAGAGTTTACACAATTTGAGGATCCTTGCATAGTAATCTCACAAACTGTAGCATTATAGTTCTCGAGAAGAACTTTTTAAAAACATTTTCAATATATCTTTCTATGTTAAACTTTGAACCCCTTTTGGGGCCACAGTATTAGTCCAGTGCTAAAGTTTTAATCATTTGGAATCTACATTATTTAAGGATGCTTGCATAGTTATCTCACAAGCTGAAGCATTATAGTTCCCTAGAAAAAGATTTTTCAACATTTTCCCTCTATATTTCTATGCTAAACTTTGAACACCTCTTGGGGCCCCAGTATTAGATTGAGGTCACGGCTTTTATAATATTCGAATCTACACTATTTGAGGGTGCTTACGTAGTTATCTAACAAATTGATGCATTGTAGTTCTCGAAAAGAAGATTTTTAAACATTTTCCATATATACCGGTACTTCTACATTTAACTTTAAACCCATCTTGGGTCCCTAGTATTAGTCCAGGGGTCACTATTTTAAAACTGTCGAACCTTCATTATCCAAGGTTGTATGCATGATAGTAATCTCACAAATTGAAGCATTGTAGTTCTCGAGAAGAAGATTTTTTAACATGTTACCTTTATATTTCTATAATAAACTTTGACCCCATCTTGGGGCCCCATTATTGGTCCGGGGGTCACGATTTTACGAATTAGGAATCTACATAAGCGAAGGATGCATGCATAGATATTCCACTAACTAAAACATTGTAGTTCTTGAGAAGAAAATTTTTAAACTTTTCCTTTGTTTTTTAAAATGTTTAAATTTTGAACCCCTCTTGGTGCCCATCAATTGTCCGGGAGTTACAATTTTTTGAATCTACATTATTTAAGGATGTACATGTATGCATAGTAATATCCCAAACAGTTGCACGATGGTTCTTGAGAAGATTTTAAAACATTTTCCTATATATGTTAAAATCTAAACCCCTCCTGGGGCCCCACTTTTGCTCGGGGGTCACGATTTTTACAATCTTCACTATATATACAACCTTTTGTGTATGTATTGGCATTTTTGGTGAAGTGGTTCTTGAGTAGAAAATTTTTAAACATTTTTCATATGTAGTTCTATGTTAAATTTTGATCCCCACCTGGGGCCCCAGTTTTGGACCGAGGGTCACGATTTTTACAATTTAGAATCTTCATTATACATACAAGCTTTTGTGTGAATATTGGCATTTCTGGTGCAGTGGTTCTTGAGAAGATTTTTTAAACATTTTCCTATGTATTTCTATGTTAAACTTTGAACCCCGCCTGGGGCCCCAGTTTTGGTCCGAGGGTCACGATTTTTACAATTTAGAATCTTCACTATATATACAAGCTTTTGTGTAAATATTGGCATTTCTGGTGCAGTGGTTCTTGAGAAGAAGAATTTTTAAACATTTTCCTATGTATTTCTATGTTAAACTTTGAACCCCGCCTGGGGCCCCAGTTTTGGTCCGAGGGTCACGATTTTTACAATTTAGAATCTTCACTATATATACAAGCTTTTGTGTAAATATTGGCATTTCTGGTGCAGTGGTTCTTGAGAAGAAGATTTTTTAAACATTTTCCTATGTATAACTTTGAACCCCGCCTGGGGCCCCAGTTTTGGTCCGAGGGTCACGATTTTTACAATTTAGAATCTTCACTTTGTATACAAGCTTTTGTGTAAATATTGGCATTCCTGGTGCAGTGGTTCTTGAGAAGAAGATTTTTTTAAACATTTTCCTATGTATTTCTATGTTAAACTTTGAACCCAGCTTGGGGTCCCAGTTTTGGTCCGAGGGTCACGATTTTTACAATTTAGAATCTTCACTATGTATACAAGCTTTTGTGTAAATATTGGCATTTCTGGTGCAGTGGTTCTTGAGAAGAAGATATTTTAAACATTTTCCTATGTATTTCTATATATGTTAAACTTTGAACCCCGCCTGGGGCCCCAGTTTTGGTCCGAGGGTCACGATTTTTACAATTTAGAATCTTCACTATACATACAAGCTTTTGTGTAAATATTAGCATTTCTGGTGCAGTGGTTCTTGAGAAGAAGATTTTTTAAACATTTTCCTATGTATTTCTATGTTAAACTTTGAACCCCGCCTGGGGCCCCAGTTTTGGTCCGAGGGTCACGATTTTTACAATTTAGAATCTTCACTATATATACAAGCTTTTGTGTAAATATTGGCATTTCTGGTGCAGTGGTTCTTGAGAAGAAGATTTTTTAAACATTTTTCCTATGTATTTCTATGTTAAACTTTGAACCCCGCCTGGGGCCCCAGTTTTGGTCCGAGGGTCACGATTTTTACAATTTAGAATTTTCACTTTGTATACAAGCTTTTGAGTAAATATTGGCATTCCTGGTGCAGTGGTTCTTGTGAAGAAGAGTTTTTAAACATTTTCCTATGTATTTCTACATATGTTAAACTTTGAACCCCGCCTGGGGCCCCAGTTTTGGTCCGAGGGTCACGATTTTTACAATTTAGAATCTTCACTATGTATACAAGCTTTTGTGTAAATATTGGCATTTCTGGTGCAGTGGTTCTTGAGAAGAAGATATTTTAAACATTTTCCTATGTATTTCTATATATGTTAAACTTTGAACCCCGCCTGGGGCCCCAGTTTTGGTCCGAGGGTCACGATTTTTACAATTTAGAATCTTCACTATACATACAAGCTTTTGTGTAAATATTAGCATTTCTGGTGCAGTGGTTCTTGAGAAGAAGATTTTTTAAACATTTTCCTATGTATTTCTATGTTAAACTTTGAACCCCGCCTGGGGCCCCAGTTTTGGTCCGAGGGTCACGATTTTTACAATTTAGAATCTTCACTATATATACAAGCTTTTGTGTAAATATTGGCATTTCTGGTGCAGTGGTTCTTGAGAAGAAGATTTTTTAAACATTTTTCCTATGTATTTCTATGTTAAACTTTGAACCCCGCCTGGGGCCCCAGTTTTGGTCCGAGGGTCACGATTTTTACAATTTAGAATTTTCACTTTGTATACAAGCTTTTGAGTAAATATTGGCATTCCTGGTGCAGTGGTTCTTGAGAAGAAGAGTTTTTAAACATTTTCCTATGTATTTCTACATATGTTAAACTTTGAACCCCGCCTGGGGCCCCAGTTTTGGTCCGAGGGTCACGATTTTTACAATTTAGAATCTTCACTTTATATACAAGCTTTTGTGTAAATATTGGCATTTCTGGTGCAGTGGTTCTTGAGAAGAAGAATTTTTAAATATTTTCCTATGTATTTCTATGTTAAACTTTGAACCCCGCCTGGGGCCCCAGTTTTGGTCCGAGGGTCACGATTTTTACAATTTAGAATCTTCACTATATATACAAGCTTTTGTGTAAATATTGGCATTCCTGGTGCAGTGGTTCTTGAGAAGAAGATTTTTAAAGACATCCACTCTATACTCACTGTTTTGCAATTATCTCCCTTTTGAAAAGGGCTGTGCCCTTTATTTTAACAATTTATAGTCCCCTTTCCATAAGGATGATTTGTACCAAATTTGGTTAAATTTGGCCCAGTGGTTTTTGAGAAGAAGTTGAAAATGTGAAAAGTTTACAGACGGACGGACAGACAGACGGACGGACGGACGGACGACGGACAACGGGTGATCAGAAAAGCTCACTTGAACCTTCGGTTCAGGTGAGCTAAAAACTACAAATAAGATAACACACGTTTAGACACAATCAATACACAATTTCACAATAAAAATACTGACAAATGGCAATGTTGACTAGACTTATTAAAGCTTTAATTAGGACTTGTTAACAGACTTTTAGGATAAAAACAATGACAAATTACTCTAAACCATTACTGTGTTAATATATAAAAATGACCTAAATTGTCCGCCATATTTACGACGACCCAGTTACAAATACAGATGATAGAAATGTAGAAATATGCAAATTATACAGAATGTTTACAAACTACACACAGCGTACATAATATTTAAAGAGTATTCGATTTTTAAATACACAAAAAGAAGACATGGCAACAGAACTTACTCCATGAGGGGACAAAACATGCCAACTGTATAAACCACGTTGTGTAGATATAGACTGGGCGGAAACAAACAATAAAAACTAAAATTGAAACACGGGGACGGATATGTCCGGACACTACAATCGCGATGCCGTTAGATATAATTACATGTATATAGTGGATTTCTTTTTATCTTTTGTTCTAGCTCTTACCTCACAAAAAAGGCACTTCACATATTCTGGGTATAATTTCTTCATTAAATCGATATATTGAAATGAGGCAATCGTCGTTTTTAAACTCGCTGAGGGTGTGTCTGTCTTCAAATGTCCTTTTTTAGTTTCTCAAGTTTCGCGAGGTTATATATGCAGTTACTTGTTATAAACTGACCGCTACGTGTTTTTTAACCTATTCAGCAGTCTAGTTGCATACTACCGGTGAATGGAAAATGTTACAGATCATTTCGACCACTGTTAATATTTAAATCAATCAATTCAAAAATTTTATATTGGTGAATATCAAGATATTCATTCTGTGTTAATATCATAATGTAAATAATACTCTGTAATCATATGCTGAATTGAAATAACAATAAAACCTCTAAATGTCTGGAAACAATACTTAAACCCCTGGCAGGAGAAAAAAAGGAAATGGGAGGAGCTAAATTTTGAAAATCACTTAATTTTTAACATGTTGACCAAAGCAGAGAAATTTTAAAAAGGTTTATCATGTTCAATTTTTTTGATGTAATAAAATTTTGCATGGTTGTATCTCTCCATCTCATACATCTATACATTAAAAATGAAGCTTTGAAAATTATTTTAATACCAAAATTCATACTTTTTCATCTGAAGTGATAAGATTTCAAATTTCCACTGCTCTGCATAGGGAAGTTTGACCCTAGGTCAAACGGAACCCTAATTACCACATCAGAAATTTCAACAAATAGAACCATGTGAACAGAGAAACAAGTGAAATAAGTGACTTACTTTATTGATATGCCTTGCAGCAATTATATATTATGTTTATAATCCAAATGTTTCACTAAAAGTTATATGATGAAATGTTTATTGAAAAAAAATAATTTGTAATTCATATTGCACATTTATTTTGTCCACGAATCAAGCCCACTTGTGTCCCATGTAAGGTCAACCAGGGGGGTTTGGGTATAAATCCCTCACTAGAGATAAAACACATTCGGGCATTATTTCTCTCTGTGTCAATACAATGTTTTCTACCTCTTCATCACGATTAAAATGTGCAGCTTATTTCGCTTGATATCTGGGGTGCTTCCATGCAAACTTTTTATACTTGGTTTTCCTAATAGCAGAATTCCTAGTATGGGGTGGTGCACCATTTCCGAGCCACTCCTGTCGGTTTGAGGTCACGCATGGTTGGCAAAAACAATATTTACATTCCTGGTTATTGATCTCTGGTATTGCATCATCCCCTCCATGTTCAGGATCATCACCTGCTGCTTGCTGCTCGTTGATGTCAGGATTGTTATCACTACTGGTAGCACTTACATTCTGACCAGCTCTTATCTCTTCATCTGTATTGTCTTCTTTCCAGTTGTTAAAAGCAACAAACTTGCCTTCTTGGTTGTGACATTTACATTGTAAAGCAAAGAACAAACAAAATCAAAGTACTGAAGTACTGAAAGCCGGGCTCTTTTGCTGTCATTATGCATATTGTGTAGTAAAGACTGAAAATCTCTCTTTCTCTCTCTCTCTCTCTCTCACTATCTCTCTCTCTCTCATGCTTTTAATGTCGACAAAGCGTCAAAGAACGACCAAATGTTGTAAGCGGCTATAAACAAAAATATGTCTCTCTAGAAAAAAAGATTAACAGTTGCTGCTTTGAATTTTGCAAGAAGCGTTATATATACAATCCCCATATTTTGTCAACGCACAGTAAAGTATAGTTCTTGGAAATTCATGCGCATTGTATGTGTCCAAAATGCATAGTCTTCTTTTTAAAACACGTTATTGATAAGAAAACTAAAAAAGATAGACAATTTTCTTGAAAATAAAAAAAAACAACAAAATGTCAGCACTTTTGACAAACTTTTGGCTCTGTGTAACTATTTAGTATAGCGGAAGCTTTTACTTTGACGCTGTTTGTTTTTTGTTTACTTTGCTATTTATAGTAACATTGGCGATTTGCCTGCCTAGAGCCAGGACTCTGCTTTCAGCAGAGCCGGGCTAAAAATAGAGTGTTACATTCATTTCACTGTTGATTTCCTATAGAATGGCCAGACTGATTCCAAGACATATGATCCATTCTGTTTATGCAACAGGTGTTCGTTACAGTCAATACAAGCGTATTTGTGACTCTGCCAATATAGGTATCGTTCCGGAGAGTGTATTTGAAAGTCACCATAATTTGTACTGTTCTATGACAGAAGACCTGGCTAAGGAGTCAATAAAAGATGCCATCAATGAAGAAGTAACAAATGAAGTTTTAAAGGCAGAAGAAAATGATGTCTCTTTTTATGGGATAAACATTATGACAGATGCCCGCTATGGTTGGAGGAGAAATGCAGCCCAATCAGACGTCGTTGCTATTGGTCAAACACATCATCGTGTTGTTGGTTTGGCTGTGGTAACTAGACAAGATGATCCTGTTAGCCAGCGTCATGAAATCAGGGGAGTTGAAAATTTGTGCCAACATTTTGATAAAAATGACACATCAATCAACATCCATGGACATGACAGCAATGCAAGTGTTAACAAATATTTTGCAGTATATCAACCACAGGTAACCAATGCAAATAATACGTGGCATGCAAATAAAGGGAGTCACCAAAGAAATGAAAAAAATTGCAAGCGGTCCTTAGAAATATATGGGTGTTACTTGGCATCCTGATCTTTCATATAAGGTTGCATCAATTTAAACGCATACATATTATGCAATGAAAAATTGCCAAGGTTCCCCTGTAAAGTTGCGACAATGTCTAAATAATATTGTTGAGCACTATAAGAACAACCACCAGAATTGTTCTGTGGAATCAAGATACAGACGAGACCTCAATTCTGAACCATCAAAGAACATCGTAAGTGATTCTGAGGCAGAAAGAATTCTTAAGACAGATATTTATAAACTACAAATATACAAGACACCAGAGGATTATGTGAATTGCATTGACACGCATTATGTTGAATCTTTTAACAATGCCCTTCTCGTCTATCATGATAAAAGAATAAAATTTGGTGATGAGGAGTAAAAACTGAGGTCAAACATGGCTGTCCTAGACTGGAATGAAAATGTTGACCGAGAATACACATCAATTAATAACTTTGAAGATGCACGGCGACCAAGATCTCGATCTGGCCACAAAAACCTTGTACCGAAAACAAACAAATTTGCATTCATTTGTGGGACAGATTTATTGAAACTTTTTATGAAAAGTGATTTGGTTAAATTTTTTCAGTGATGAATCATTTAACTCGGATCATTTGTCTATAAAATGTAAGCAATTTTATTAAAACTGTAAATTATTTATTTATAATGATTTGTTTACCTTTAAAACATGTACATATAAACAGTATGAAATTTTCCATCAACAATTTGTTTTCTTACACTCCAAACAATGGTTGTAAAGTCTTAGGCTATCGAAATTGAGTGGTCAGTTATCTGTGTTAAATGTGAAATGTACACACATTGTGATTAAATAGGCTATTAAAATAACTTTTTCATTATTTTTCTAACGCAATATAGTTTGAAAAATAGTGGTTGAAGCGTTTTATAGTGTTTTTCATGACTGAATCTTTCTTGGGATTTTATACTTCAAACATGATGCAACCTCATGCACATTGAATTTTTCGTGATCCATACGATCTTAAAAATGTATTAATTATAGCATTATTGATACCGATATCGTGACCTACGAACAACATCCACTATCATTGTTACGAGGTTTTGCTGCAACATCTGTTTGCTTACCCTTTCGTCTCGCTATTTTAAAGATTATTAATCGAAAACAGAATCATTTCATTGGATCACTAACGCTCTAGATGTCCTGCATAGTCTCCTTAAAATTTCTAATATCGGCGTTCGTTTACCTATGTGATTGTAAATTCCTGCAATTTCATCAAAATAGAGAGCTGGATATGTTGTTTAGTTTGATAAACTGGGACCAGTGGTCAAAGCATATCATGTAAATTGTAAGAAAATAGTTTAATTTTTAAACTAAATAATATTACTTATTAGGTTCGTTACTGACTGTTTACAGAAATTTACCTAATAAGTGTTTTGTTTTGTCAATTGCAAGGACCTACAGTTTGATATGTAAACAAACAAAAGGTAATATATAACGATTAAATTTTGCCTTCCTCGTCAGTTGTTTGTGCAAACCTCGATGCTATTGTAGGATCATGATATTACGTCACGGGCAAAGGGGGGGTCACTCTAAATATTTTGGGGCTTAAAAATTAAAGGTATGGTTGAACGTTTTTGTAAAAAAATCAGCTCAAATAACGTTACGTCCGCCATGTTGCCGTTTAAATTTTGACGCTTGCCCTGTAAAGAAATTCATTTGGCAACCACGTGACGCGATTCATCCAATGACGTCGAGACATTCTAGTCCGAGGCAAAACAAACTTAAATATGGATAACACGTAGCAATATCAAAAATTACATAAAGTATATCATTTTTAGCTTGCTTAACACTTCTATCAAGTAAATAACATTATATAACATTTTCCGTATTCTATTCCGTTCCGCTTTCCGTTCTCGCGTTTTACCAACACCCATTAAGCACTGTATTAGGTTTAAGTACCCTTTATGTTACGAGCCACAGGTATCTGTTTGACGGTGCCTATTTACGAGCAGTGTTCAGCTTTAAGCCCGTCGGTCAACCCACAAAAACCTATGACGCCAACATTCCCTAACCCCGTTCGAACTGCACACGACTGGTGCAGTTACAGGCGAATTCCCTAGCATCGTACGAATGTACGTGGTCACAAATATATAGTGCGATTGCATTTAATCCCCCTGTGCAATTTTTTGATAGGTCAGGGGTTGCAGGATGAATAAATATTTTAAATTTTAAATGATTGATCAATGAACAGAAAATGTATCTTGAAACTGTTGAAACTTATTATTATTGTCCATTTAAGAAAAAAATACATGCATGCTGTTAAACAAAACTCGGAAAGGACTTATCGGTGGCATAAACATCGTTTGTTAAGTGCTGTATGGCAATTTTTACAATTGTAATATTGTCCTCCTGAAAGGATCGAAGCGTGGATTTAAACGCGAAAGCATAAACAGGTATTCTATGAGTATTTCAACGGTGTGTACTATGGTACACATAACTCTGAATGTATTTGTCATCAAAATGCAGTTTATGTGCTGAATGACGAATGTCTCAACTTCATGTGATATTGATAATTTGAAATTGTATAAACGTGGATTTCACCGTGAAAGCATATTTAGCAGACTGTTATTTCATGATGCAAAACTATCATAATACAAACAATTAACTGCATTCGTAAAATGAAAAAAAAATGTTTCATGACTGAAACACTTAAACAACTCTCCTCATTCGGCTATTTGGATTGAAAATGGATAGCATATGAAAATATTCTATATTTACATTATTTTCTTAACTTGAATTAAAAAAAATCATATGATGGACACGTTTTAAACTGATCGTCACTATATGTATAATTTGAGATATGAATTAATATGGTTTACTCCGTAAAGCGTTATACTTTTAATTGATTTAAAACCGTGATTGTAGCGTCAACATGTTAAGCGATAAAAACGCATGTGTAAAGTTTAATCTAAAATCAAGTAGGGAGAATGCATTAATTCCTGGAAAATGAAAGAAAATAAAATAACAAAAACACCTTTGACTTGTTTATTCAACGACTTAAATCCATTTCTCACATTATATTAAGCGTTTCCTTTTTAATGCAGCCATTTCAACCAAATGCTGTAAAAAATGTTGAAAACACATTGTTTAGCTTTATTAAAAATATTATTATGCAATGGTTTAAATTAATTGCATAATTATCCTTTTACTTCTTATCATATTATTTGTATAAGAGTAAATAGACTTATTTGTTAATTCCTTGTAAATCACTAGGCATACTGATTCTCTGAAAAACAGACCGATTTCAAGCAAATAGATAAGTCAGTTTTGTGAACTGATATTTATCTATTTTAAAATGTTAGCAATTTCTTAGAAGGAAACATTTAAAAATATTATTTATTATATATAAATATAATTATTCATTTGGATTTATAAATCGTTCTTAAATACTCGATCTGATATATCTTTGTTAACAGTTCAAAACTTTGAACGATTAGATTGGTTTTTATATCTACCCCGACTCCCACGGAAGAATCCATTCTAACCAGTGGAATTTTCACTTATACGAAAGGTAATACAAGACTTTGAACCAGAATGTCTCATTCAATAATTTTTACGCAGTTGAAGTGAACGAGTCCAAAATAGGATTTTTTGAGAGACACGTCTTCACTAGGGCATACATGTACGGTGTATGCAGTTTCAATTGCGTCTATTAATTTCTTGAAAATGATGGAAGGGCCTAGGATATTGTTATCTTTATGTCATTTAGCATGAGAAACTGTTTTCGTTCCACTCACAAGCTTGAAATAAGATAATTTTAATGAAAACAATATAAATGGACGTCATAAATCCCATGTCAAACGACATATAACCACTTTAATCTGTGCGTCCCTTTAATGAATTTATGAACAGCGGCAAATTCTAAGATCGTTTTTTTAAGGTAATGTTAGCTGCAAGTCTGTAGCCCCCTGTATGGAAAATGTCGGATGATAGTCAATTTTTCCAGACCGAGAGCTACATATATGCAGCTAAGGTAACTAATAATGCCTCCGATGAAATACTTTGTTTAGTAATGCAAGCTTTTAAGAAACCAATACTTATTTATTTCAAAAATAACACCCCAATACTTCGTCTTGCATTCGCTTTTTGTAGAACAAGCAGAACCAGTATGAGTCCAACCCTCACCATATATATTGTTCGAATTTAATAGCCCTAGCATTGCATTGCTTTGCATGTACACAATATTTTTTTTTTAAATCCAACACTAAGAGTGTTTATCTATATAGCTATTAATCTATATATGTACACATAGCGTACACACTTTTTGATATGTAAAGCCGAGAGTGAGTCAGAAAAAACAAGAATAGAATTCCTGGGTCCCCCGCCGGTCAAGCAGTATACTAGTATACTGTATATGAAATTGCAATATTTTCAAAAATTCAAGGCTGTTCCAGAATTAAATGTGTGGGGAGGTTGGGAGGAACATTTTTTTACCCCCACCACCCATTGTTTTCCCTATTTTTCATGTCGCAAATATATCCAAAATACTGCAATCTAAAAGGACTTGACCAAAGTATTAGTGGCATAAACATTTGGTATAAACTTAATGAAAATCCGTCAAAATTTGTAGGTATGAGAGCGCTTACAAGTTCACAAAATCCCATAACTCCAACAAAAAGTATGGACCAATGCTGATTTTCGAACTTGACCAAGGTAATAGTGGTATAAACATTTGGTATAAATTTTATGAAACTCTGTCACAATTTGTAGGTATGAGAGCGCCTACAAAAAAGTGTGATAAATCTGTCAAAATTTGTAGGCATGCGGGCGCTTACAATGTCAATTTTTGGATAAAACAGAGTCATTATTGTGGTCAAAGTCCCATAACTCTAACAAAAAATATCGAACAATGCTGATTGTCGAACTTGACCAAAGTATTAGTGGTATAAACATTTGGTATAAATTTAATGAAAATCCGTCAAAATTTGTTCCGTTTTAACCAAAAATTGACCTTGTAAGCGCTCTCATGCATACAAATTTTGACGGATTTTCATTAAATTTATACCAAATGTTTATACCACTAATACCTTGGTCAAGTTCCTAAATCAGCCTTGGTCGATAGACTCGTTACTAGTATACTGATTGACTGGCGGGGGACCCAGGAGGAATTCTATTCTTGTTTTAAATTTTTGTTTGTCTGAATAATGCGATTGTTCATCATTTACAGCATAATCTAAAATAAGTTAATACACATTAAGAGTTTGATTTATTATATGAAATTGTTTGCCGTGTATATTTGTCACAAACAATTAATGAACTATACAATAAAATGTATCAATATATAGAACATTTAAAAATACTATTTGATAAAACAATTATTTGTTTTTAAAGCAGAATTAAAATTCATATCTTACGTCACGTGTGTCACTTTTTAAGTGTTGGTTGGCCGAACCAATTCCCAATCCTCTTTTGAAATTCCCCAACGGCTGTAATACGTTTTTTTAAATAAATAACTTAACCCTTCTATTGATTGTTTAAAGCATACAAAATAAACACAAAAATGTTCAAAACACGTGTTTCGCGTTTGGATCACATTCTAAAAACTGTGTTTTTTAAATTATGTTTTGCATAATTGTTCACATTAAGGTATCTTAAAGAATTGCTACACATGATTTATATTTCAATTAGGATTATCTGGGATCTTTAACTATTAGAAATAACACTTGATTGATTATTGCAATTAGAATATCTCCTGTAATAATACGAACAACTAATATCCCTAGTGGCTCGATTGGGTAACAGACGCTATAGTTGAAGATGGCAGCAAAGATGAGAAGCAAGAAAGGGAAATTCATCTTTCTACAACTAAAATGAATAAATCATTTATTATCCACATTTTTTAACCAAAAGAACTCGTTTTGTAAATCGGGCCTGGTTGTGATGTACTTCAGATTCGGTGCTAACTTTCGGATTGTAGTAATTTATTTAAAAAACAAAAATGAAATATGTGATTTAAAACAAATACAGATTTAAAGAAAAAAGTCATGAAAAGCAAACATATCCGTATTCCATGTTAACATATTCATGAAGAAGTATTACCATCTGTAAGATAAGCAATTCCTTACCTTATACACTCGGAGCAATTTCTCGTCGAAAGTAAATGGCTTAATACAAATAAATGTATTTTATATAACTGAAGCTGCAAACATTCTGATCTAGATTAGATTTCATTCAAATCTATTTTAAAATTCATTATAAACAAGATCTCATCAACTCGAAATTGGTTTTGTCGTTCGATAACATCTGTTTCGTGATTTTTCATTTTATATCTGAATATTTGTTTTAAAGATTAAATAGCTCGTGCAACAAAAAAACTAGACGAGACATGATTTCGTGTATATTACACAGGTTGTTTATAATGATCTGTTTCCTGTGATGCAACAATATACACCATTCTGTAATACAGCACACGACTTGGGAATGTTTACCCAGCCCGATACACAAACAATAACTCAGTACTAAAACTAGACACCGCAGTCCCAAAGAACATCGTGCTGAACAATCCTCCCGGTTGCATCTGATTTGTATTAAAACATATTGGATGGAAGCATGTTGTTAATCAACATGTACATGTAACTGCTATACTAATTAGAGATAATATTCAATTTACAAATGATTAAGGCATGATTAATATTAGAATTATGAGGATTTTTTTTATATGTTAGAACATTGTGTTTCTACGAGTAATCGACCATTTGTTTTCAAATATGCATTGTTGAAGACATATTGACTCAAAGTTGATTGCATGTAGGAAGAAAATCACTGTTAAGTAAATCAAAACCAATTCATGGTGTTAATCTCTTTGCTGAACATTTACTAGCTTTTTTTAAAATTGATACGTGGGTAAAAATAAAGAAAACAAAATCTAGCACTGCAGCCAACACTAATGGAACTATTAAAAGAACAACAATTACTTTTTTAACAGTTTTGATTCACAGTGTTAGAGAAAGTGTTGGCATAGCGGCCGGTCGCTCTTGAGCAATCGATCGACTGCCAACTTCACCCCTGATTGAGTTAATAAGCTAATAAAAATTTACCTTCGCGTTACTAAAGGAAAATTTGAATCCCAGTTGTTAACTTAATGAGTCGTACAGCGCTTTGGTTAAGAGCCGAATTATTTAATTATTCTATGTAATTGGGTTTTTAATGAGTCGGTTTTGATGAAAAAGAAAAAAAAATAAATAATAAAAATATTTTGAAAACAAATAAAAGATAGTAAAGTCAACTAATAACTGAATAAGGCGAAGTTGACAGAGGTGGTAAAATTACTAAATGAGTACCAGGTGATGTTAAGTCATAAGGCGTTCATTTCAGTGAAGCCAATTTGTTTTTTCATGCCATCAGGTCTGAATGATTTAAGTCTGTCCATCCAGAACTTTTCTTTGCTTTTCTTTGATTTCTAAAATTGGTATTGTCCCCCGCCGCAACGCAGAGCAGGGACATAGAAATGCCGGGCGTCCGTGGGTCCGTGTGTCTGTGCGTCCGTCCGTCACACTTTTTTGTAAGCGCTCTCATGCCTACAAATTTTGACGTATTGTCCTTAAATTTATACCAAATGTTTATACCACTATTACCTTGGTCAAGTTCGAAAATCAGCATCAGTCGATACTTTTTGTTGACGTTATGGGACTTTGATCACAAGAATGACTCCATTTTATCCAAAAATTGACCTTGTAAGCGCTCTCATGCCTACAAATTTTGACGGATTTTCATTAACTTTATACCAAATGTTTATATCACTATTACCTTGGTCAAGTTCGAAAATAAGCATTAGTCGATACTTTTTGTTGGCGTTATAGGACTTTGACTACAATAATGACTCCGTTTTATCCTAATATTGACCTTGTAAGCGCTCTCATGCCGACACATTTTGATGGATTTTCATTAAATTTATACCAAATGTTTATACCACTAATACCTTGGTCAAGTTCGAAAATCAGCCTTGGTCAATACTTTTTGTTGGAGTTATGGGACTTCGACCGCAATAATTACTCCGTTTTATCCAAAAATTGACCTTGTAAGCGCTCTCATGCCTACAAATTTTGACGGATTTTCATTAAATGTATACCAAATGTTTTTACCACTAATACTTTGGTCAAGTTCGAAAATCAGCATTGGTCGATACTTGTTGTTGGAGTTATGGGACATTGACCACAATAATGACTCCGTTTTATCCAAAAATTGACCTTGTAAGCACTCTCATGCCTACAAATTTGACGGTTTTTCATTAAACTTATACCAAATGTTTATACCACTAATACCTTGGTCAAGTTCATTATTCAGCTTTGGTCGATAGACTCGATTCTAGTATAGTGCTTGACCGGCGGGGGACCCAGGAATTCTATTCTCGTTTTGTTTGCCTTCTATCGGCGTCAACAGAGCGCTTTTACTCGCTTTGTTTTGTATGGAACGTCATAGCTGCCTTAAGGTATGGTACGTCATAATACATGGTGAGATTCATAAAATAAAGGGTCATTTCTGTGTGTTTAATGGTCACCAGCCCTTGTTACTATATGGTGAAATGTATAGGACGTATAGTGGGTAACACATTTCAATGTTTGGAACACTCTTATGAATTGTGAAAAGAAGAAAAAAAAAATCAACTACTCGAATTTTAAAGTATGATTTAGCAACTTTTAATTTGAATATTCACAAAATCTTTTTCAATGGAATTCATTCATCAGAAAAAAAACCCAGAAGTAAAACATTTAATTAAGTGTTGATGGCAAAACACCCGAAAATAAACACAAATATTAAATTAAACACAATTTTAAAAATGCATATAAATGATCAGATACAAAATCTCTCTCTCTCTCTCTCTCTCTCTCTCTCTCTCTCTCCTCTCTCTCTCTCTCTCTGTTATTTTTGACTGGCAACATGGGGGGGGGGGGGGGGGGTTATTGAAATTCAGTTCATAAACCGTGATATAAAAGTTATACCAATTTCACTCTTTGCAATGGAACAATAATAGAATGGTTTCATGTATTGATAATTTAATTGATTATTGTAATAAAAATACTTTATCATTTAATTTTCCATTCTCACCAGTTAATGTATTTTCCCAACCAGATGGAATGTTCTGCATACCAACCAATGTATTGGACGCGTCTTTTAGAGCGTGCAACCATCCATATGTTATATAACTTTCACTCAATAACAAGGAGTGGCCACCATTTAACATACTGTACTGACCAACTGATACACGAGAACATCATTTGAATATAATAATGACATAAATGGTTTTACGCTATGGTTCATTGCTTCATTTTTCTAACCGTTTAATATAAATATAGCACCAAATATTACATTGTAACCACCATTTAACGTGCTTTTGCAACCATGTAAAAACAGCTGTAAACAGTTTATTCTATTTGACGCACTCTGAAATGTGTGTTACCCGCCATACGTTATATTCTTTTCACCATATAACACAAGGGCTGGTGACCATTTAACATACAGAAACGACCCTTTATTTTATGAATCTCGCCATGTATTTTAACGTACCATACCTTAAGGCATCTATGGCGTTCCATAACTCCATATCATTGTACATGCAACAAGTCTGCATCTTTTGGAAGGTGCAAAATTCAAAGTATTTTACTCACTTTAAACATTGTACGTACAGTTATACAGTATCGCATTAATATGTTAAAACTCAAAAGTATTTTTATTTTTTACATTGTACATGCAATAAATCTACAATTTAAGCAAAATTGAAATTATAAATATTTTGATAACATCATGAATTGCTAATGCATGAGGCTCGCATCTAAAAAAATTAGTCTCCATGAATGCCTTTTTCACACATAGATCCTGTCCATCCATCAGCACAGCCTCGCTCTCACAGACCAGTCACGTGATTACATGTGGCACCGTCTCTACAGTGTCCTTTACACTGTTGACTACAGTTGACACCATAAAACCCCTCCATACATTCTATATAAAATATGCAAACATATAATATGAAAACTTGACTTTGAAAAAAATCTTTTTTTAATATCATATAAGATTTCATTAAATCAGTTGAAGTTTAAAAAAAACCTCCCTTTTAAAGATACATAACTGACATAAATCACATTCTAGCTGCCATGTACTTTTTATATAATATTTAGTCGTAGCAATTTAACAATATAAAAAAATGAAGACCGAAATGCTTAACTGAGTAGTATGCACACACAGCTACCTAAATACACAGGAGAGAATGGTTTCATATCTATATAATTTAATTTCATACAAATTGAAGCTTTTGATTGGATTAGCCAGTCACATGACAGTGTTTTATATTGTATAATGAATGTTGCCTATGGGGCCACGCCCCCTTGATAACAATGAGCCGGAACTACTTTTATCATTACTTCTTGTTTACATTAGAGATCATATAATACAAATTATATACAATCTTAAACCTTGAAAAATAAATATCATTAAAAAAAATTGTTTGTATATTTCATTTAATCAATTAAGGTACTTCACTACACCGAAACTTTTACTTTTTAAGACACTACGTCACAAAATGGCGATTTAAATGTTTTGTTCAACTTTTCGTATCAATCCATTCAGATGTATATCGTCAAAGCTCAGTGGTTAAAGTATCAGGCTTTGAACCGCAGGTCATGAGTTCGAATCCAACTTTTGTTTATGTTTACTGAATTAAATTTTTGAAAATATCATTTTTTATCTAAAATTGCACATTTTTCGCCTATTTGACATATATTCCTCTTATACATCATGCTTTCTATTATAATCAAGTAATTTTCTACTGATTTGAGAAACTATTTCACAGTGTAGTGAGGTACCTTAAGACAAAATTTATACCAAATATATTATTGAGACCACATTTAGATGGAACTATAGTTGTTTGGTTTGTTGTCGTCTGCTATATATAGCATAGCAGATTTTGAGATGCTGGGTGTTGGTAAGAATGTAGAGATTAAAAATATTGATTGGGACACACTGCACCAATTACTGGATGATGAATTTGATGTCTAAACATCATCAAATGAAGCTGAGGAGGAGGTTGGGAGGGTTTTAAGCCCTATAAAAACAGAAAAAACTGCAAGAGCCATCCTATAGCAAGAGATTTAAATCTGTCAGTGATGCAGAAATTTTGGATCTTAAAGAAAGAACACAGTCAAAAGCCACAAAATCTAACACTTAGTGGGGATTAAATTTGTTTCAAGGAAAATTTATGATTTGAATATTTAATGAAGAGCTCAAATTGAAAATATCAAGTCATCATTGCTTACATTTTGTATATCCAGATTGAGACTTGAACCCAAATTCCCCACACAAAATGCATGGTTGCTTTAACATTAAGCTATGTGGATTTATGTACATGTAAAAAAAGCATGATAAATGATTTGATATATGCAAAACAAAAAATTCAAATTTCATTACAGAATGGAGTGTTGAGGCTCTTAAGCACATCTGAGCTCAATAGCCATCTTGAAAAGTTCAATGCAGAGGCTGCACCAAGGCCAAATGAAAAAAAGATTTCAATCTATGACCAAACAACAAGCGTCCGAATATCATAACAATACATTCAAAAGCTTGAGGTCAGCATTAAACCGTCACATTCATTATATTGGACGACAATTTTATATTGTACGTGACCGAGAATTTAGATAAAGTAACAATGTTTTAGATGGAAAACTAAAGAAAAACCTACAAGATGGCCTCTCACGACCAACCAAACACAAAGAAATCATTCCTAAACAGGACCTAGACAAAATTTCTGCCTATGTTTTCGGGGAACCAACACCAATCTCTTTAAGATTCCGAATCTGGTTACTTATTGCTATTCAATTTATCAGCAGGTGGTTAGAATTCCAAGAACAACTAAAAACTGATTTATTTGAATTTCATGTTGATGAAAATAAACAGGAATATGTTGCTTTATTACATGAAACGAAACAGAAAAATTGGCAAAGAGGAATATATGCAAATGAAAACCAAAAAGAGAAAAGAATGTATGAGGTACCTTCTGCTGGGGCAAAATGTCCAGTCGCCTCTTTGAAACTCGACCTTTCAAAGTTGGACCCTAAGGCAACCTTTTTATTTTTAACAGATGTTCAAAGGACGCGTTTAAATCTCCAATAACTGAGGAAATTTGGTACATAGAAGTTCCGATAAAAAAATACCGATTCACGTGGTTCATGCCCGATATTTGTAAAAATGCAAAATGCAGCAAAACTTACACTGCACATAGCCTACGTGCAACCTCAAACCAAGGAATGAACGACGCAGAGTTTGAGGTTCGACACATTATGCATATGAGTGGCCATAAAAATGAATCATCTGTGAGAAGTTATAGTAGAGATTGTTCTACTTACCAGCAGGCTTCAATGAGTAAAGCTCTATCAAATTTGGTAATTCCTCAAAACGAAACAAGCGACCCAATTTCAGCCAACCACGCAATTAGTAAACCTCCAAATGGCAATGAATGTGAAGTCTCAGCTACAGCTTTAATGACATCTGCAGAGATCGCAATTGCTTTTCAATCATCAACCTTCTCCTCGGGATTTATAGCGAATTCCAGTGTGTGTTAAATAATCTAAGTAGATTCATCCAACACATCTCGTTCTGTGATTGTTTACTTTCCCAACAAACATGGCCGTCTTTCTCCGCTTCGATATTTAGGTCAATCCGTTACTATAGAATGACCTATTCTTGCGCGGTTAATTTTTAACTTAATGTTGTAATGTACGAAATAAACGTAAAACTTTGAATGTTTTGTTGTTGAAAATTAAATTATAAGGAATGAATTTAAAATTTATTAGTTTTATACGATATAAAATGGTTTAGGGGCAGTTTACGCTTCTTTATAAACCGTGCTACGGTTTATAAAGAAGCGTAAACTGCCCAAAACCATTTCGGTTTATAAAGAAGCGTAAACTGCCCTAAACCATTTGATATCGTATAAAACTAATAAATTTCAAATTCATTCCTTAAATAATTCAGGAATTAACTTTGTAAGAAAAAAAACCAAACATGCATTTTAAAATGCCATTAGTGACCAGGGTGACCAACAGAAATATCATTTAAACATCTTTTTTTTTCTTCGTTCAAATTCTTTTAAAACTATGTTGTTATTCCAACCTTGTAATGCCTTCCGGCTTCTTCAGACAAAATATTTATATTGTATGAAGACAAACGATTCGGTACAACATAAAAGTCAACTTTACATATAGCACTTAAGTTTTTGGTTGAGAGTTCGATAATGAAATGTAAAACGCCGATGATTATTTATTGACCATTTTTGTATAACGCTTTACTATATTGTACAGTGAAATAATAATCGTACTTGTACTGCAGGTTTGTCCCGTCCATCCAGATTCACAACCAATACAGAATCCATTTTGAATGTAACAAATGCTGTCGTTACAGTTAATAGGACATGGAATGTTGCAAAAAACTTATTACCTTACATGATTTAGAAGCAAATCAAATATATTTAATCTAGATTGTCTATTAAACGCTTATTTTTAAGTTGCTGTTACCTGTTGTTACTTCCAATATGGTAATAGATCTGCTGCAAATAACCATATTTTTCAAAAATTGTCTGTGTGGTATTAAAAGAAAATGTAGCATTATTTGCCAACAGAATTGATGCGCATTTTATAATTTTAACTTGGTTCCTTGTACAATAACTTTGCACAGTTCGGTGAAGACATTTTGAGTTCCATACCCGTTAGGGTAGGTAACTCCATTAAGTCGTTCATTGTAAAAGATGGTGTAACGTCCATATTCTGTACACGTGATTGTAAAATTAAGGGCTGGTAACTGAGGTCCGTCCTTGTAGCACAAGAGTTGAACTCTGTATATCATCAGTGATTGATACATACAAAGATTGATATCCAAATGTGAATATTTGTTGACGATTAAATATCTTTGTTGGTAGTGTCATTCAATGGAATTAAAACAACGACGATTTTTCAACCCAAGTATTAATGAATTCATTGTCATTGTCGATTGGCGATACATTTTAGAGTTTACGATATGACGAAATTAAATGGCAAAAAAATGTTATTGGTTTAAAAACAACAAAATTTTAACCCAACGAAAATATGTGCTTCTACAGTATACAATTACAGTTTTTGATCTGTTCGAGGCAAAAAGAAAAAAAAGACAAAAATTGTAAGCTGAACTATGATAAATATGTTGCAGAAAGTAGTGACAAAGAACAGTTGACATGCACAGAGACACGACTACAAGATCTACAGAATGTTAAGGAGGTTAAAAACTTCAACCGATCCTCAGAGTGTTTACTGTTGACAATCCAGCAAGGCAGTTAGAAAGCGGACAGCCAAGGGGAGGAAAGTTTAGTTGTGTATGTGGTGTTCAGGCACGTGAACACACAACTTCAACACCAGCTTCACCACTGAACCACTAACATTGGAAAAAAAAAGCATGTTGTTGCTTGAGAGGCATGGCGAAACATGAGTACGGTTTTATATGCAAGCAAAACCTGATTCTGTAGTTATCGAAATTTCAAGAAATGAATTCCATGCAAAGTTACAAAGATTTCATAAACCTTCACTTGTGTGTCATAATAGCAAAGAATTAGACTCGGTTGTTTTTATTTGAACTATTCTAAACCATCCTAATATAACCCATCACATTGACCAGGCACAAAGTTACCGTCTCTGCAATGCCCCTACAACTGTTGATTAAAGTTATCATATGGTACATCCTTTTATAGAAAAAACAAGTTTTGTAATATACAGAGTTATCATTCAGTTTGAATGGTTATAGTTTTTAATGTTATTAACTTGTTTATACGCTTCTTTGAAAGATAATAAGTTTTTTGCAACATTCCATTTCCTATTAACTGTAACGACAGCATGTTACATTCAAAATGGATTCTGTATTGGTTGTGAATCTGGATGGACGGGACAAACCTGCAGTACAAGTACGATATTATTTCACTGTACAATATAGTTAAGCGTTATACAAAAATGGTCAATAGATAATCATCGGCGTTTTACATTTCATTATCGAACTCTCAACCAAAAACTTAAGTGCTACTTGTAAAATTGACCTTTATGTTGTACTGAATCGTTTGTCTTCATACAATATACATATTTTGTCTGAAGAAGCCGGAAGGCATTACAAGGTTGGAATAAAAACATAGTTTTAAAAGACGTTGAACGAAAAAAAAATATGTTTAAATGATATTTCTGTTGGTCACCCTGGTTCTAAAGCCAATCACTAATAGCATTTTAAAATGCATGTTTGGTTTTTTTCTTACAAAGTTAATTCCTCAATTATTTCAGGAATGAATTTAAAATTTATTAGTTTTATACGATATCAAATGGTTTAGGGCAGTTTACGCTTCTTATTAACCGATATGGTTTTGGGCAGTTTACGCTTCTTTATAAACCGTAGCACGGTTTATAAAGAAGCGTAAACTGCCCCTAAACCATTTTATATCGTATAAAAACTAATAAATTTTAAATTCATTCCTTATAATTTAATTTTCAACAACAAAACATTCAGAGTTTTACGTTTATTTCGTACATTACAACATTAAAGTAAAAATTAACCGCGCAAGAATACGTCATTCTATAGTAACGGATTGACCTAAATTTCGAAGCGGAGAAAGACGGCCTTGTTTGTTGGGAAAGTAAACAATCACAGAACGAGATGTGTTGGATTAATCTACTTTGATTATTTAAAGAATCGGAAACCTTAACGGCGAAGATGGTACTAGATAATTTTTCTAAAATGTGTTAAAATATAAATTACCAAAACCACGTATCCCTGAAACATTTTAGCATTATTAAAAGCATGAGAAATTCATTAAAAATGCATCCTCTACTCAACTAATGTGAAGGCCAAGTACAAGAAAGTCAATACTAAGACTCCATGCATACATTCTTGGTATGACCTCGTTCTTATTGGGCCTGCTTATTGGAAGATTGATACATTTTCATTGTACGACTAAGATGAGATTTTTATGCTCAAATTAAATTGATGTTGTTGTTTGATAAACGATCACGCCAAAAATTTAGTTTTGTGTTAACTCAAGCACTAGAACACAACGACTTTGATTTCTATCTCGCATGCACGGTAAACTGTCGTTGAGAACAATACACTTACTTTTGTGTAAATCGTCAGTAGATAGATATGAAAACCTCATTTTTTTTGGCGATGATATGTAATTTTTGTTTGTAAACAAATTTGAGTTATCGGACTTTGAATTTAACGTGTCGACTTGGATAACACTAGAAGAGTCCCGAAACTAAAAGTGAAATCAAATGCTACATGATCAACATGAGAGAATCTTTTTCACAGTAATTTTACATTTAAAAAACACAAAAAGATAGGTATCGTCTTGTTATCTTGTTAGCGTTAACGATCGCCACGCTTAATCACATTTTCACCTCGAGGCGCTTAATGGCAGTGGCATGGGGAGAAGCCCAATTTTCAAGATGCTAATGAGAGATATTAAAAATAAATTAAACTGAATTAATTAATCCATGTTTAGGCACTTATACCAGATAACCCATACCGTTTACCTGTGTAATTGTTTAAACAAACAGAACTGACAGCATCTGATATTTAAATGAACACTTCTATATAGCCTTAAAAATGGACTGACGTTATTGTTTTGCAACTTGAAGAAATTTAATACATATGGAAAATCGTTGGCGCACAATTGATTTTAGCGCTCAGAAGCAGTTGCGCCAAAGGCGCTAAAATTTGTAGTGCACCATATTTTCTCGTTTTAAATCTATAAACTATTTTTCAGTAAAGAAAATTGAAATTGTTCAGCTTTAAATTTTTAACATTTTTTACATGTATTTTTCTATACAGTTTTCTTCTAGAAAATATCTCTCCCGAAAAATGGTTGTCTAACCCAAAATGAGAAAATTCAAACCAGGGTGCACAACTAGATAAGCAGGCCTATCATATCCTAGAGTTTTGTACAATTCTGTCAGCCATCTCTGAGAAACAAGTTCAGAGCGGTAAATATTAACAATAAATATTACATGTAATAAGAACTGTACAAAAAGAATAAGTCTCCAAATTTCATTCGGGAGACTTTATAATAAAGATAAAATAGAGATAGGACCATCAAACATCAATAATATAAAGATAATTGACAATGTCTGATTCTAAGGAGGTCAGGGTGACCTCTTAGGGTCATGAATTACATGCCATAATGATCTAATGAGCCATGACCTAAGAAGAAATAATATCTTAAGGTGAGGGTCTCAATGGTTTTTATGATATTTGATAATTTCAGGAAGAGTACTTGGGATCATGACATACATACCATCTGAAATGCCTTGAACAAATAAACAATAATATATGTACATGATATATGATTCAATTTAAGAACCAAGATATAGATCAATCATCTAGTATGTTTTGTAATACTTCATATGTTTATATACATGTATTATTTTGTGTTTTGTTCTATAATATTCATGTTCATGACTATAGTATGGCTTAGTCATATTTTATATTACATAAGAAACTGTCAAATTTATTACTTAGAACCCTCATCCCCAAACAAACTCAAATATATACTGCCTCCCGCCCCCCCCCCCCCACCCCCTTAATTCTCGAATGATCTATTAAAATCAAAATATAATTTGGGGATTAAAAAGTTTTATAAACTGGTAAAAATGCTATTGTTAAAAAAAATTCATTACACCTTGCATAATTGACAAATGATCTATTCAGATATGATCAGAAGTCACAGATCTACCTTGGTATCAATAACTAATATTCATTGACAAGTTAAAATTAATATCAATAAATGATTCAAATTATAAATGTTTATACTCCACATCAACCCCCTCCCCCCAATCAAACCCGGTTCTAAAGATTCAGTCTTCTTAAATTCTTACATGTGTACAGTAGCAAATTTTAAATCATTTCTTGATTGTTTTTTTTCTCTCCTAATGCACATTAACATTTTGGAAATTGCTTAATTCAATTTTTATAAGATTTTTAAACAGAATGTTATATGTATGTGTATTCACCTATTTGGGGCAATTGTTAAGTCTCCTAAACACAGCAGTGTCATTTTTAGGCTAGACATTACTCACATGGATCAAACACTACGTATGAATAAGATAAAATACTTTATTTTTTTTAGTTCTAGAACGTCAGGGTGTCTCCAAGGGGGCTTAACCTAGCTTATACAATTTGATGCGCAATGACACAAAGAGCAAGAAAAAATTATATGGTTTAGAGATGAGGATCTTGATCTCAGAAGTTAACAAAATATACAGTGTATCATCATATCCTATTTCATAAAAGGGGGTTGTGGTTGGGGTTGGTTAAAGACAACACCTGGGGGTCATGTACTTTACACCATTTGATGCATCATAATGACATTAGAAGATATTTTGTATTTTCCTGTTTCATGGGGTCAGAACAGTCCCATATGGTCATGGCCTACATTGTATTTGATGCATTATAATACTTTAAGAAAAAATTCTCCTCCCTTCCTTCCTATTATAACTCATATAGAAATGATAAGTCTCTACACTTACTTACATGTTATATACAAATTTAATACAAAATTGTTTATATAGGGTCAACTCAATAGTGTAAGTCTGACAAATGAAAATATAATTTTGCAATTAAAATGACAGAAACTTTAAAAATGCGATACGATAGGTTACGATGATATAAATATTGAAAGATGATGATACAGTATGCTGTCAAAGGGAGATCACTTTTTTAGAAAGTGAAATGAATACTTATGTATGCTGGCGTCTCATTATAGTGTGCTACTACTAGTCAGGTTTCCCGAGACCCCTCTGTTTTTATTATTAATAATAAAATCAGAGGGGTCTTAATAATAAAAACAGAGGGGCCTCGGGCACCTGACTATGCTACTACATGTATTATGCCCACCTATATTGGTCAACATCATAATGATAATCCAATTAAAGCACACTAATGAATTCCTTTAGCTGATCATCACAAAAGAAATGTTTATGCATGTAAACTAATCTTTTTCTGCATATGGAAAACACCTACATGTATGTATACACCACGTGGTGAAATCCATCTAATCGAAGAGCTGGTTAAAACTAGTACCCGCTAATTAGACCTGCAGACCTGTGTTGTGTACGTAACTTCAGACAGGATCAGTTATTTGTAACATGCATGCACTGTGGTTTCATTATTATTCAAGGGTATCAATTTTCGTGGATAAAGTGAAAATCACAGTTTCAAGGATACGTAAATTCGTAAATTGGTCAATGACCTTATCAATACAAAATATTAGTAGAAATTGCAGTTCAATGAATATCTAATTTCAAGGATAAACTTAACAACGAAATCAACGAAAATTGGTATTCAACGAATATTGATGAAACCACAGTATGTTTGTGACCTAATCTTGCACAATTTATTGGGTAAGAACAGCGTGGTCAAGGACACCTGCATTTTGTGATGTGTACTTCCTATCAAAATAAACAATAAAGTATAAATATAATATTTACCCCCCCCCCCCAATAATGTTACCTAGCATTGAAGCGCAATGGGTTAGAGCGTTTACATGTACATGTCTGCAAGAACATTGGGGGTCAAAGTGTATTTTTGGTAATTTTACTATTGATATAAATGAATCTTTATGGAAGGATGGTGGGGGGGGGGGGGGTCTGGACCTCTCACTCCCACCCTTTCTCTAAATCTGTGCACACAATGATGTACATGTAGGCACACAGAAGCAAATCTAAAACAGGCAACCGCCACGGGGAGGGGGCATAACTTAATTTTTAATTTTGATTGTTTTATTACATAGACCATTATACTTTCTATGACATGAAATTATTGATTAACTGAAAATTCACTGCAAACAGTTCAACCCCAAATTGCGCATAAGTGCTGCTCATGTGTATTATCATATGGGAAGGGATCGCATCCTTCAGTTTATATGAAAATTATAATTTTTAAATGTTTTACCGGAGCTTGCATGTGGCCTTCATTTTTAATTAAACTGGTACAAAACAGTGTTATTTAGGGGCAAACACTTGGTGCGGGTATTACTGTCTAATGACAGCATCTAGTTACATTTTGTAAACAGGTCACCAATGATACTAAAATATAGTAAATACGATCCAATCATTTCGTATCCGACAGCCTGTATTATTCATCTTGTTCTACGAAGGGGGATATACCATTCATTATATCAGCGGTTTTTTTTACAATGAAAAATATTAAATCTTAGATGATTTTTTTTTTCAAATAAAAGTAAAGAAAGATGACGCATGGCCTGGTTAGTGTTACAAGTGTAGTAGTCTTAATCGCTTTTAATTTTAATGATAGATGCACCATCAATCAAGATAATTCCACACATTAATCTGTATGTCAGAAGCTCGAAAGCCATCGAGGGATCGTACGTCCGGAAGTTGCAAATTTTAAGGAGCCAAACAACTCAAATGACTTCAAAGTTTTCTCATGTGTATGAGAAAAATAAATGACATACTTCAATGTCAAGCAGACCTGCACGTCAATAAAACAAGTTGGCAGACACGAAATGTTTGATGTCTTTGAAAATGTTCATATTTTATTGTAAATATTATAAATGGGTTTCAGCGGATGATTAAACTTGCACGGAGACACATGCGATAGTTAGGCCTACATACTCAATTTGGTTATGAAATATACCAGCCTGTAAAACAGATTATTTTGAAACCACATCGGATATTGACATTTCAAAAACTTCCTACATCGAGCGATAAGTATATCTACAACCCAAAGTTATTTTAAACCAACTATAGTCTGTCCCAAGATATTTTTGCTGCATATTTGAACGATTTTTAATAAAAATACACATACCTGTGACTGAAGTGCAATTAAAATCGATGGAAGGGAAAATTCCCAAGATAACTTCATTCACACATTATCATTTTTCCCTCGTAAAAATTCACAGGAACGAAAACAGATTTCCTACGGAGATTTATAATGGGGAATGTTGACATCTTTTCTCCATTCGGAAATACTCGGGACCCCTCGCGCAATTTTTCAACGTTATCATCCGGGCGTCTTCATCTCCTTGGCAATGGAAAAACCTCGTAGACTTTTTATTTTTAGCCGTGTACTGATACCCGACAAGCTAGAGGGGGCGTTTCAAAGGGGAAATCTTGGGATTTTTTCATACTATTGAATGAACATCGTCTGAACCAAGAGGTATTTATAAATATTGAATAATTTAAGAAAATATGCGGCAAAAATATCTTGGGACAGACTATAGTGAACTACTTTCACTTTGAGAATAACGTGAATGTGTGCTTTTTTTATCTTCCCCTGATCTTCTCGGCCCGTGTCATTTGGACCCATGTGAATTTTAAATCAAATTGATAATAAGACACAGTGTGTGTATCAGCAGTATACAATGTACAATATATAGAATGAAACACAATCATAATTTTAATACTTAATTCTATATGAATAGAGAAAAAATAATATAATTTTTTTAACTACAAAGATATTTCTAAACTGAGATTTTTAATTAACATTGAGGACTTTTTAAGAATTAGGTGAGTCAATTTGTAATGAGTCATTTAATAAGTTATGTGATAAAAAACAAAAAAAAAAAATTTTTAATTTTTTGAAAGTTGACTAATGTATTTGTCTTTATATTTGTTTTTAAAAAGTAAGTATAATTGACACCTTTTTTTAAATGAATGGCCAATAACCAAATTAGAATGATTTTTGAAAACATAAAAAAAATCACACTTAATTTTAATATTTCTATTATTCTAAGCCCCTTTTACAATAGTGGAGTATTTCCATTTGCTCACAACGAAAGTGAATAAAAATTTGAGAAAAAAATATCATACAATATTCAGTCGCGGCAGTTTCATTAATCAACGTTTTAAAGTATATTTGTCTAATTGTATTTAGCTATAGATTTATTCAAATCATTTGAATGAATTTGGGAAAGTCACATGTATATTTTATCGCTTCTCAGTACACTTTAACACGCATAATTTACTTGCAACGTTAAACTTTACTAGTAAACTTACAAGAAATATAGATTAATAATTCAAAATTAGTTTTTAAAAACACCAAACAAACAAAATCCAATTTAAACGCATGTTTTTCTGACCGTTCAGCTGTGTATATAAATTTCATTTTATACTGTGCATGTATATGTCTATACAATAGGTCTACGGTCCGCAAATCCCGGCAATATTTCCGGAAAGCTATAGTTCTGTAGCTCAGCAGAATACTACACTCATCTTTGGAGCACATTTTTTACCTTCATGTTTCATTATTTATCGCAAATATAGCATGGGTGTATACGCTACGGCCGATGTAGCATTTCGTTGAGAGATGACACTTATTTCGATTGCGAGTCGCAACAAACTGGCGCATTTATATAGGCCCGCCTATTTGTAAATGGAAACAAATGTCGAAGAAAGCTCATAATAGAGTTGTACTCGCGAGTTAAATATTATTTGAGAACAAAAGGGGTGATATTTACGTACATGTGTAAATAATGTTATCTGTTTGCGAAAAAATCCCCCAAAACCAAAGAAAAGGTTTTATAATAGCAGAGATGAGTGCATATGGATTAAAGTCACAGATTGTACTTCGCTCATCAAATTGCGTTATTTCAGTTTAGTGTGAAACATTTGTCAGAAACTGTTAAGTGAACAAAATTATTATATTTTACATTACCGTTCACAATGTACCATAAATGTATATGGAATATTGCATGAGTTGAACCGATTGTTTTTTCTCATAAAAAAAGCTAGCGTTTGCTGCAAATTAGAGATACACGAGCTGATACGCCGTGAAATCCATAAAACATTATATAGCATGTCTTTAATCCCTTATTTGCTTACAAAAATCTGAACTGAAAATCTTTGAAACATCGTAAAATGTTGTTTGTTTATACATGTACATGTAAAATGGCGACTTGATTTGCACGTGAATTTTACAATCCGAGGTTGATCGATTAGCGTGTTTGAGAGAAAGTCAGCAGCAAGTAAAGCGTCAATATCAGTAGTAAATATTGTCTGATGAATATTGAGGTGCCTGTAATAATATTAACGTTCCTACAGACTGAGTGGGTTACAAACTTAGGTAAATCACAGGATAGTCCAAAACTAGAAAACTGACCAGTCAGGAAGGGCCCCGCTATGACAATTAATATAGAGAAGTGAAAAAAACTTTGAATTCCATCCTCTTTATATTAACAATGACAAGATAAATAATCCCAGGGGATTAATTGTTCTGCCCTCTCATCCTTTTCTTCTAAATTTACAATAAGATTTTTTTTTTCCAGAAATGACAGAATGGGGTTATTATCTGATTACCTGTTAAAATTAACAGCATTAAGGCAGAAAAAAAGAAAATAAAAAATTAAAAAATAAAATAGTGAAAAAGGATATCTTAATATATATCTTGATTTTAGAATTCAATAAAATTATCATAAATCATTGTGTACGGTATTTTAACCGAAATAAAATATGAATATTATATTTTAAATCCATATTTCAAAGAATGTACACAATACTACACATCATTCAAAATTGACCTTAACTTCAAAACAAAGTTCATTTGCAGACACAGGCAGTGCAGTAATTAATCTCAATGTGACAGATAAAGATAAAGCTTATGATTTTCTTCCTGTGGAAGGTTCATTAATCCCAAAGGACAATTATTGCACAGCCTTCCATGTATACAATGGTGACATTCTCAGCAGTTATCTCTCTTTGCCCATTCATTCTCAGCAGTTATCTCTCTTTGCCCATTCATTCTTATGCATAGTTAGGAATCTACCCCACCACCCCAGCTGCAAACCAGAAGACATAGAGAACCAAACTTAGCATCAAACTATGTATTTCTGCCTACTGAACTACCATACCAAATTTGAACTTGATTGGGCAACCATAATAAAAGTTATTCGAAAAAAACAGGAAATTTGTGGACGGAAGAGTGACAGACGGACGGACAGAAGGACGGACGGACAGAGTGATTACTATAGGGCACCCGCAAATCCTTGCGGGGCCCTAATTAAACACGTTTGTATCGTAAATTTCAAGTTTTTTGTTTGTTAAAAAAAACACATGAACACTTGTAGAAGAAAGTGTGCCATTAATCGGTTGAAGTTCAATAAATGTAATTTATCTAATATTCATTGTCAGTATCTGTTGTGAATTCTTTAGAATAAGCTATAAAAAAATAAATATTCTTCCTCAACTAAAGTTAATGCGGTGAAAATGAATGAATTTATCGATGAAGCATACTTGCTGAAATATGAAATGGCAAACCTTTTTAAATTGTGTGTGTTTCTGACAATTGTTTACATCATAACAAAAACAAGAAATGATTATTGTGAGATCTCTTAGCCAATTATCGCAGTGATATATTTTATGCAGTCCTGATACAGAGTTAAACGTCACAACTGGCAGTTGGTGCATAAATTATCGATACCGCGTAAGCAGACAGGGTAACGGCTCATTTAAAATAAAACACAATTTCATAAATTATTTAAATATATGTACAAAACGATTAGCAGCTATAATGCTTAAAATATCTGATAAGATTAAAATTAGTTATACTGAAATCGACACATAGATAAAACATTGCGTGTAACACTGCATACCTAACAGAGTTATCGTTCGTTATCCGCTAGGGTCCCCGTGATAAATACTCTCCCGGTCAGGACCGTAGCAATAGACCGTAGCCACCGTCTAAAAAGGCGATATATATATATATATATATATATATATATATATATATATATATATATATATATATATATATATATATATATATTACACAAAAGTGCTGAAATGGTTTCTATGGGGTTTTTTTTAAATTTTAAATTCACAATGTATAGATTTAATAAATAAAATAAGTATAAATACAGGGAGATTTTACGCTTAAAAGATATGGTGATTTAAATATGTCTAGTTCATTTCATTTCTTTAAATAATCTTCATATTAATACTCTAATCTGATTGCCAGTAGGATAGGATATGATATTGTCTCAATCCAATTTCCATTTAAAGTGCACATCCCACATATGAAATAATATGAAATAATCCATCATCTAATGGAAAACGCAAACTCAAAAGTATTAATTTCTTCTATGTTGTACATGCAACAAATCAATACCATTTGCAAATTGCAAATCCAAACCAATTTCTTTACATCGTAAATTGTTTATGCATGATGGCCGCATCCTAAATCAAAGTACTGAAGTACTGGCGGGAGTTGATTTTATCGATTATCATTTAATTTAAAATCAACTTATCTTGCATGGCAATTAGTTTCTAGTCTGTATTTGAAAAACGCACTTTTTTATAATATGAATTTTTAGACTTTTCTGGCAAGAACTCCCAAAAAGCAATCACAGCCTCTGTCACATTGATCAGTCACGTGATCAAAGTACAGATAGGAAATCAAGTCAATCCATACCCACACCAAACTGTCTTGGTCAATCCGTCCCCTATATTCTGGTTAATCCGTCACTAAAATTTGGTCAAACCGCCCCATCGTATAATTACATGTATATAGGCAATGTATATCAGCCCCTTAGTTTTGGTTAATCAATCCCCAACCTAGGTCAAACGGCCCCCTGGTATAATGTTGACTTACACATTATTTTTGGTCGATTCGTCCCCATGCTTTGGTAGATCCGTCCCCCGGTAAAGTTTTTTTTCTTTTAAATTTAAATGAATTCATTTTTAAATGGCTATATTAACGATGTTTGAATTAATATTTAAAAAATACTATAGTTTCTAAATAGCTATTAAAATGATTTATGAGGATATCTGCCGGTATCATGTTGTTACTAATTTCTACCCAGAGAGAACGAATGTTTATTCCGTTGCCCAGCCGGTGGTCCGTTTGTTAAGGCAACCGAAACACTGAATTCGCCAAACTATTTGTCGGACACTGCAGACCTGCAATTTTGAGAATTATCTTATAACATTATACAAAAAAAATCACTATCCACTTTTAGATAATCACATAAAATTTTATTTGTAATTTATGTAATAAATGTATTTTAATAAATAACATAACAATTTAATGTATCTGAAACAATTTTTAAAATTGCAATTTAGTGGGGCCATACTAGACCTATATCTTATTATTATATAGTCTTTTGTAACCATACTAAAACAAAAAAACCTTATGCTGTGATTTTCAGTCTCTGCCATGTTGTTGGTCGTCTCCTGATCGGTTTCGGTCAAGTCGTTTTTAGTATAAATGTGACATCGGAAAGGAATGTCAGACTTGGTATTGACGGCTTCTTTGTAGTCCCCAATCGACAAGCCTACAAATACCACATAAGGTTATATTATATTTTCAGAATGTTATTCAGTCTCCCAAACGAAGTTTGGAGACATTGTTTTTGTACGGTTCTTCTTCTTTCCCGCTCTGAACTTGTCCGTCGCGTTTCTCAGAGATGGGTACACAGAATTGTACAAAACTCTAGAATACAATAGGCTTGCATATCTAGATGAGCAAGCTTGTTTGATTTTTCTCATTTGGGGTTGGCCAACCACTTTTCTTGGGGTCAAAAAGTCGTGTGGTCTAATATTGAACCTTATGGGAAAAATTGTAGACTCTATTGTAAATAGTTATACAGTGAAACACGGTTACAGCGAACACGCTTATAATGAATTGACGCTTACAGCGAAGTGAATTTCATTCCCCAAGTCTCTTTTTCATTGTTGTAAACTTGACAGATATAACGAATAACACTTATAACGAAGTTAAATTGCCCATCCCTGGGACTTCGATATAAGCGTGTTTTACTGTAAATTGAAAACGGACAAAGATAATACTATAGCGTTTTAAGAATTATATATTGACTGTTACAGGCAATATATAGGGTTTATTTAATCTGACCCCTGGGGTCATCCCCACCCCTAGGAATTGGAAATGACCATATATCTCAGAAACTGTTAGAATCCTCACTCCTAAACCATATGTATTCCTGTTTCATGTGTTAAGGGGCATCAAATGGTATGTAGGTTTTGGGCTCCGGGGGTGGTCCTGGGCCCACCTTCTCAAAGAGGAAGTGCACAAATTACTTAAAAATGGTTAAGATCCCCTCCCCTAAACCATACATATCCTTGTGCCTTGTGTCAAGTGGCATCAAATAATATGTAGTTCATGGGCCCTGGGGGTATTCCTGCCCCCCCCCCCCCCCCTCTAACAGGAGGTGCCCGAATATCTTTAAAACAGTGTAGACCTTACCCCTAAACTATATATATTTTTGTTCCTTGTGTCAAGGGGCATGAAATGGTATGTATGTCATTGGCCCCGGTGGTGGTCCTGACCCCCCTCAAACAGGAAGTGCCCAAATATCTTGAAAACGGTTAAGATCCCCACACCTTAACTATGTATATTCTTGTTCCTTGGGTCATGTTGGTTCACCTGATGTATAGTTAAGGACCCCTTGGGAACATCATGAAACTTCAGAATTGAAAATAAAGTTCTAAATCTTTTTGTCTGTAAAGTTAGACGCATGTGAGTCACCCCTACCTCCAATGATGACATCGTTCATTTGGGAGGCTTTATAATCGCCCCAATTATAATCACTTCTTGTATTTATTTGTAATTTTCTGATAATGTAAATTAATGTTATATTGTTTATCATTTCCTGAATATTGACTTACATGTGGTAATCATAAATGTGGTTTTACTTTAATTCCTTGGTATTGCAATTTACGTACATGTTTATATCGTTATACATGCATATCTTTATATTTTCTATTACTTAGTACTTATTTAGAAATAAAAATACAATTATCTTTTATATTTTTATGAATAAAGAATGTGTTTTACTTTGTTTAATTAAAATAACAACGATTTTTATATTGACTTTCAAAATCATAACTATTTAAAATAATTAAACAAGATTAACCTTTGTTGCATTTCCGATTGGTCCATTTCTTACGTCCTTCACTCTTAATGGCTTGTTGAGTACGCTTAACGTATTTCTTGCACACAGTACAGAAATTCGTTTTGACAATGAGGTGGAATATAGTTTTGTTATCAGTATATACTTTTTTTAATTAAAAATCAAAATTTTATTGGGTAAATCCTTTTCGACCAATAAGATTCTCATCATCTTGAGGCTTCTTATTGTCCTGTTGGTGATTTTGAATTTATTACATCCATACAGTAAATTCTTGTATTAGATTCGTCCAATATACTGGCTTCGTAGCAAATAAAAACAAGTATTCCTTTTAAAGGAATGTTCGGCATGAAATATCGTTGGTCAGCTCTGTTTATATAATATACGCAACATGCAGTGAACTATAAATAGCACCGTTTTATTGATCTCCGAAATGGCAAGGCATGAATGAGCTTTACTATAAGTAGGCAAATTATTCTTCCGACGGACTAATATTTCTACGCATACGTGAAAAAAAAACGTGATTGGAATCATTATGTATGTAACTCTATAAATGTTTTATTTTCAGGGTAAACGGATAAGATTACCGTTTTAGTAATCTTCGTCTAATTTAAGATTTAAATAAGGTTCTCATTGCATAGTAGATAAAATAGTGCAAGGCGCAATGCGTGCGCAAATAGTTAAATTTGCCGAATGCCTCATATGGACACAACTGTAATCGGCCGAAGCCGATCACAAAAATACATCGAGCTGTATTTCGCCGTATTTTCATATGATTAGTCTCAAATACCTACAATGTTGCTCTTTTATGATCCCATTTTACAACATTCACTGTTTTTGCAACGAAATCACTTCTACTTTTAACATCACGTTTGAAACTCTCTGTTTACGGTCGCCATGTAAATGATAAAATCCGAGACATTCCGAGTTTCAACAACATTTTAAGTTTCAACAAAATAGCATGAAAATTCACACGTGTATCTTAACTAAATGCTTTGGTACAGGTACGACCAATTAAATGGATTATTTTGTGGATATACCTACAAATGCATGTTCAAAAAAGGTTTGTAGTGTATAAAAATGTGGTTTTTCCCTGTAGATTATTTTTAACAGACTTAAAATGGTCGCGGCGAAGATCCAATTTGCGGCTTCTACATTGCACGTATATGGGACGAATTCTTACTGTGTTACCTGAGCGTAGCCTGATCAAGTAAAGATTATTCTTTTTTAGTATCACAGATACTAAAAGACTACATGCACTGTGTGTGCTTAGGATGATAACGCGTCTTGTTATCTGGGATTGATAGTTGGGTTGCCACTGAAATAAGACACTTTTTGCTTTAACAGGACCATTAGTTCTCATTCGAGTAGTTAATCCAAATGTTTATTGCCTGACGTCATGACATATGTAAGGTTTAAAAGTTGCAATCTCCGAAACAGTGCAGACAATGGGACAAGCAATATCATGATATTTCACAAAAAAGATTAACCGATGCATGTTTAAGATGTCAGCATTTACATTTACAATTGATGAACATGTTATATGGCATGTAATAACAACAGCAAGCAAGAGGTTTCAAGTAAAAGGGACGTTCACCATGCAGTACACGTGTGTAATCCTGATTTAAATATAGATCAGCATTCCACCATATTTGAACGGTGAAAAAGGGGAAGGGGGTCATCGCAACAAGTTGTAACATATTGTCTATTACGGTACAATGTAAGTAATAATTGGTGTTGGATTATCTTTATTACAAGAGAGTCATCAATTTGGATTAAAACAAATATATATTTATACAACTGGAGGAACTAAATCGCTAAAGCGGGGTGTGACCCGATTTTCGTTCAGTTGGGCGATTTCATTAACCTTGAAAAGGGATCATAACTTGCATGTCTTACTAAACGTACATTACTACATTGAACAATTACTAATCAAATGTGTTTCTTAATTCGATAGATTTCTTCCAAAACATCTGAACCAAAGTATAATATACATGTATATAGCTGTTACGAAACAAATGTCAAAAATTCATCTGACTCCCTAGCCATGGCTCTTGGTTATAGCAGGATTTCGCGCCATAATGTCACGGTGTCGGACCACGTGATACGCGTATGATCAATTCCACGAAAAATGGCGATTTTGAGGTGCACCTGAGGGAAAATTTGAACGGTAAGTAACACTTTCCTGTACGTTTTTAATCATTTTACCTTCACCAAAGTGTAATAATTTCAGCAATGGATACTTTGTTATTCTCAGAATATCGTAGTTTTGCGCGTACTGCTAGAACATTCGTGCACAATCTCCGGCTCGATCAACATTTCACGGGATAGTATCAACGATCATTACTTGATTGAAAATTTATTTCCAATTTAATCAAATTCAAAAGGTGAAAAGTACACATACCTTACCGACTTTGGAGTGGAGATACTCAATATAGTGAGAATTTGAATGCATGATATGAAAAACACGTACAGGGTTAGTTTGTTTAATATGTGAAATAGTAAAGATCAGTTCCACGGTCGATTTAAAAGAATGAACGTTTTCATTTCATACCCCGAAATGAGAAAGAAGTCAAACCTATCATTAAATAGACCTAAAAAGCAGTGGCAGACATAAGCATGTCAGTTGTGAGAGCAATAGATTCCAGTATAGATGCAAAAGCATGCCTGTATTCTTTTTGTCATGGAGGTACTTTCAATGTTTGAGGAGTTTTGCAGTATGGTTGGGGAAACATTTTTCTATGAGCTGACCATGAATGAAATGAAAGGACAGTGAACAGTTTCTTGACAAGAGGTTGGCCATCAGAAATACAATAGTACAACTTCAGATACGATTAGATCAAGAAAGGTTTCTTTCCTTTTAATTTTATAAATAGTTTCACTTTAATTTCAGAGATCATCATTTTGATCATCTTCGCTAGCCAAGGGTTTTCGGTCCACTTTGCTCCCCATAAACCCTTGGCGGATTTCATTACGAAAACTCGGTGACAAGTTCCGTTTTATGATTGGCTGCAGCTGCGAGTAGCTGATCCAATCGCAGTGCTTGTAAATATAAACTTAAAAAGAAAAGACATGTGTGATCTTTGGTAAAACATTCGGTGCTTTTTACAAGTTGAGACACAAGTTCTCGAACACAATGCCTCCCCAACGATGGTCTCTACCAGATCGCTTTAAAAACCTATATATTTTATTGGGATTGAACATAGTTCTACAAACTTGTCAAGGCTCGAGTGACAGCATGGGAAGTAAACATGGCGAATGTAGAAGTTGCATATCTCGTTAGTATATACGTTCCTGCTTCTGGTTATTGCTTTTTAAGGGTTCAATGAGCTGAGTTTTATTTAATTTCTTTGGTCCGCAATATTCACGACAACGATACCTGGTTTTATGGCATGAAAGCCTTCATATAAATCGGCGACTTTTTCACTCCCGATACAGGTCCTTACAAAACACTATGAACAAAACATCCCGTACTTTCCCTAGATTATAACTTAATTCGTATTTAATAAAATCGTTAATTATGTTCCGACATTCGGTAGTCAACATGTTTTCAAGTTGTATTAATGTCATGATGTGTATATAACCCATTGTTTAATTCGATTAAAATGTAAATATGCAAGGGGCGCAAGTCAAGTTGCTCGCTAGATAGCGCCACAACATCACCTAGTTTTCGTAATGAAATCCGCCAAGGGTTTATGGGGACCAAAGTGGACCAAAAACCCTTGGCTAGCGAAGATGCATTTTGATACACAACTTCGGAAACGCGTTTGTGGAAAACGTAAAGAGGGAACGGTCCTGACAGAGCGAAATTCGTTACAGAAGGGATCTCTGGGTGTTCGCTGTGAAAAAGCACGTTGTTATAAACCAAAATTCTTACCGACTGTCAAAATGGGATTATTGTAATTTCATGTTGTATGTATAAAATTGCACAAATTCATGTAAAATATGAGACTATAATAAATTGCTTCAAACTTTATTATAGAGTATCATTGAAAATCTCAAAAAGAACAGGTAAAATCTGTATGAGAATACTGTAGTTTCCTTATTTTACGCAAGTACTTAATTTCGCGATTCAACGGTTTAGCATCAAATTGCGAGAATGTAAAATCGCGAACGCCGAATTTTTATCATATTCCAAATATTTTACATCTGTACAAAAATTAAAGAGAGATTTTAAAATCCGCGAGATGTGCTTATGGCGATTTTACGCGGATATTAATTTCTCGCGTTTAATTAGGAATTTACCGTAAACAAAACTAATTGCAAGTTATAACGAAAGGTTACATCTTGAGTTACTTTATCGGCACAAAATATTCTTACCTATGTCTTTTAAGATTAGCTTGCCTGTACTTAAACACATGTGTGGTGCCTTCCCTACGTGTCCCTTCACATGATCATATTAAGCAGATCTACTCTTTAATTCTTTTCCAAAAAACTTGTAGTCTATTATCCATTGTAACCTTCAAAATATATAAATGTAAAACTTAATCTGTCGTGCTTACACGCACAATTCTTACATATATTTTAAATCGACCGTGGAACTGATCTTTACTATTTCGTATCGTGGTTACTGTTTATATTAAACAAACTAAGTCTGTCCCAAGTTATTGCTTCTATCAATTTTTGATGATTTTTAATAAAAATACAAATACCTGTGAAAGAAATACAATTGAAATCGATGAAAGGGATAATATCCAAGGTATCCTCATTGAACAATTATCCCTTTTCACTCATAAAATTTCACAGGAACGAAAACAATTTTCTTACGGAGATTTGTAATGGGAAATGTTTACATCTTTTCTCCATTCGGAATACACTCGGAATACATCGTGCAATGTTTTAACATTATCATCCGGGCTTATTAATGGCTGATGCAATGCAATATCTCCGTAGACTTTCAATTTTTGGATGTATATTGAAACCTAAAGCGGTAGAGGGGGCGTTTCAACACAGATAATCTGGACATTTTTCATATTAGTGGATGAACGTAGTTTGAGCACAAAGGTATTTACTATTATTGAGATATCAAGCAAAAAGTGGTGGAAGCAAAAACTCGGCAAAGAGTATAACCCTGTACGTGTTTTTCATATCATGCATTCAAATTCTAAATATATTGAGTATCTCCACTCCAAAGTGGGTAAGGTATGTGTACTTTTCACCTTATTAAACACTTTGAATTTGATTGAATTGGAAATAAATTTTCAATCAAGTTATGATCGTGGATACTATCCCGTGAAATGTTGATCGAGCCGGAGATTGTGCACGAATGTTCTAGCAGTACGCGCAAAACTACGATATTCTGAGAATAACAAAGTATCCATTGCTGAAATTATTACACTTTAGTGAAGGTAATATGATTAAAAACGTACAGGAAAGTGTTACTTACCGTTCAAATTTTCCCTCAGGTGCAACTCAAAATCGCCATTTTTTCGTGGAATTGATCATACGCGTATCACGTGGTCCGCCACCGTGAATGTCTCATTCATAGTTTTTGCGCGCGAGTTGACGAGTCCGTTTACTTGGATCATGCAAATACCCCAGAGCACACCATGTGTTTACATCACAGGCACGTAGCATCGGGAGTTGGGGTGAGGGAGGCTGCTTCCCCTCCCCATTTTTTGACAGCTGGCACTTTTATTAACTTTATAGGATAAATGGAAATATCATGGATTTGCCCCCCCCCCCCCATCCACTTCTGTAGGAGCATGCAATAAATGAAACTGCAAATAAGGAATTCTAATTGAATTGAAGTTACAGTTATGATTTTTTTCATGAATTTGAGAATTCACCCTTTTTTAATTGCTTGTCAGGATGATTTTGATTAAGCTGCTCACACACATTCAAAATCAAACGTGTTTGCGTACCCTTTCATATTTCATATGGTTGGAAATTTTTAAAAATGCCTTTCAGTTCATTTCGCATCTTAATTAATATAACAAATACATGTACAATAAAAAAAAACCGACTATTTACTCTCCAGCTTTCAAGCTTATATAAACTTATATGATATGTGTACATTCCTAAAAAATGAATTAATAAAATAAATGAATTGCAATTGATATAATTATATTTACATGTTCTAGATCGAGGAAAAGACTGACATTTCGTCCTTAATTTGCACGTTCCGTTTATAAATTTATGATCAGCAGCGAAAATTAAAATTCATTTCTGATAAAATAGCCTAATTGATACATGCATGCTTCTATTGAATAATTTTGTTTAGTCAGGCAAGCTTTTTGGAAAGCTATTACTTGTGTAAACGTTTAGCTTCTATCGGGTGGGCTTCACATTCTTCTGAATAACACATTGAGTAGAATGTAGAATCAATGATGATTTAAATGGATTTGTAACTCATTTTTGTCAGATTTATAGAGAAGAGAATGCTGTTTGTAGTGTGCATTGACTCGTTCATCTTTCTGAAGAATTTAAAAATTATGGTAGCCTTGACAGTGTCATTTCATTTCCGTTTGAGAACATTCTCTATAAATTGAGGCGTTTTGTTCGGAAATCATTTTTTTCTTCCTCAAGATATCCACAGATTATCAAAGCAGACAAACACTCAGAAAGAAAATTCTGTTTATTCTTTCTTTAGGAAAAAACAAAGGCATGGCCGAGTACCAGATGAGCTTACAGCAGGTACACAGTATCAGGTGTTGAAAACAAAGAACTTTGTGCTAAAATTGAACAAGAAAGATGGTTGTGTAAGGATTGGTGGTGACATTTGTCCGTTGAATAATATCATTGTTGATGATAGTGATGCGTACATTTCCTAACTTTCGAAAACTTTTTCACACGTCCTCTGCAATCATGTTTATTAGGAATAGTTGTTGTAGGTGGCTTTCATGATGTTCTTATATCGGTTAAGTTATCAACCATAGACGCGAAATGTGTTCTGCTTCCATTTAGAAAAAAAAAATGTTACAATGCCATTAACTGATTCTGTATGGTAAAAGAAAGGTTGTTTTTGTGTTCAAAAGTTATTCACTGGCACATATATATGTAGCTATGCTCTCAGTCGTTATTGTTTGTTTCAGTTATGTATAGATGAAGACTTTGATTCATTCATTTTAATTATAAGTTTTGTTAATTGAAAGTCCAAAACTGTATATGAATTGGTTGAATTTCTTGACGATAATTCGGTGGTAGAAGTACCAAACAACTGGATTATTGAAGAGGGGAAAATGTCTCTGGTCAAGCAAATTCAAGGCCGCAAAGCGTATCCTTGCAGTTTAAGATGCCGTAGCTCTTTCAAAAGAGTTTGTAGCATTAGCTGTTAGGGTTATGCATAAAGGTAATACATGTAATAAACATTTGCCTATAAACAAAATTTAAAATATGATTGATAAAAATTATGTTTAGTGTTTCATAATAACGAAATAGAAATATTTTTTTAATATTTTAAGTTTCGTTATACAGTAACTCATTTTTTTTAACAAGGTGACTACAGGCAAGCAAGAAAAAGATTAACAATTGCTTGTGTCAAAGTGGGTTGACTCATAAGGAGGGGGGGGGGGGGGGTTCTGTTTGATTTTTGTTATGTCACTATCGCTTTGAATTCGGACCTTTCGACTTTGCTCAGTATTTTTAACAAAAAGATTGCACGATTGAGTTAACCGATCCCGATGACACCTTTGGGGTTTGGCGTAAAGCTGGGCTCGTTTGGTTGTAAGCGCTTCATTTACATATACTTTGCAATTTCAATGGTTTGTAAGACATTAGATTCCTTGCTGTAAAAGAGAGCTCAGTTTCTGTACCTCACAAACTTAACGATGATATCGCTTGGTTTCGGGTTCCCGGTATTGGTCGAGGGCCCAGGCGGTGGGATTTACTGATAGCGACCCTCTGCATGTTTTGTTGACCAG